>NC_057800.1:77232736-77242183 GCF_018294505.1 Triticum aestivum
GGGCGCGGAGGCGCCATGTGGCTGCTCGCGGTAGGTCGGGCGGCGGCGGGCGGACATGTCCGGTCCGATCCGAACACCTCCGGCGGCGGGAGGAGGAAGAGGCTAGGGTTAGGGGTGTTTTGACCCGAAATTTCAGGGGGAGGTCTAGTTTTATAGGTAGGAGGAGCTAGGAAGCTCCAAATGGAGTGCGGTTTTCGGCCACGCGATCATGATCTAACGACCGAGACGATGGAGAGGGTTTTGGTGGGTTTTGGGCCAAATTGGAAGGGTGTTGGGCTACAACACAAACGAGGCCTTCTCGGTCCCTCGGTTAACCGTTGGAGTATCAAACGAAGTCCAAATGGCACGAAACTTGACAAGCGGTCTACCGGTAGTAAACCAAGGCCGCTTGGCAAGTCTCGGTCCAATCCGGAAATGTTTAACCCCCACACACGCAAAGAGGTAGAAAGGGGCACCGGAGGAGATAGGAGCGCCGAAATGCAAAACGGACAACGGGGAAAATGCTCGAATGCATGAGACGAACACGTATGCAAATGCAATGCACATGATGACATGATATGAGATGCATGACAAGGCAACAACACACGGAGACAAGAACCCGAAACCGAGGAAATAAAATAACTTGAACCGGAAACGGCAAGAGTTGGGATACATATAAGGTAAATTACATCCGGGGTGTTACAACACTCCACCACTACGAAAGGATCTCGTCCCGAGATCTAGGACTGGAAAAACACCGGGTACTCAGAACAGAGGTGATCCTCGCGTTCCCAGGTGGCTTCACGGTCGGAATGGTGTGACCACTTGACTTTGAGGAATTTGATTGACTTATTGCTAGTATTTCGCTCAGTTTCTTCAAGAATAGCAACGGGGTGCTCACAATAAGAAAGGTCTTCTTGGAGATCAATGTCTTTGAAGTTGACAGTTCGGTCAGGCGTCTTGAAGCACTTGCGGAGCTGAGAGACATGGAACACGTCGTGCACATTTGCAAAGTTGGAAGGAAGCTCGAGTTGATAGGCGAGATCACCTCTCTTGCTGACGATCCTGAAAGGACCCACGTATCTAGGGGCAAGCTTCCCTTTGATACCAAAGCGACGAGTACCTTTCATTGGAGAGATGCGGAGGTAAACATGGTCTCCGATCTTGAAAGCCAAATCACGATGCTTACTATCATAGTAGCTCTTCTGGCGCAATTGCGCTGCTTTGAGGTTATCACGAATGACTTTGCACATTTCCTCTGCCTCTCTGATCAAGTCATTTCCAAGTAGTTGACGCTCACCGGTCTCTGACCAATTAAGAGGAGTACGACACTTCCTGCCATAGAGAATTTCAAATGGGGCCTTACCCGAACTCGCTTGAAAGCTGTTGTTGTAGGAGAACTCGGCATATGGAAGACAATCTTCCCACTTCATACCGAAAGAGATAACGCAAGCCCTAAGCATATCTTTGAGAATCTGATTGACACGCTCGACTTGGCCGCTAGTTTGAGGATGAAAAGCTATGCTGAAATGGATGTTGGTGCCCATGGCCTTCTGAAAAGAATCCCAAAACTTGCAGGTAAAGATGCTGCCACGGTCTGAAGAGATCAACTGCGGAATGCCGTGCAGAGAGACAATCTGAGAGGTATACAGCTCCACCAATTGAGCTGCACTGATAGACTCTTTCATAGGCAGAAAGTGAGCCACTTTAGTGAGTTTGTCGATGACAATGAATATAGCATCATTGCCACGCTTAGAGTTTGTAAATCCTCTCATGAAGTCCATCTCAATGTGGTCAAACTTCCATTCTGGAATGGCAAGAGGTTGGAGGAGACTAGCTGGTCGTTGGTGTTCTACCTTCACTCTTCTGCAGACATCACATTCATTCACGAACTGAGCAATATCACGCTTCATTCGAGTCCACCAATACGCCTGCTTGAGGTCATGGTACATCTTTGTGCTCCCAGGGTGGATGGAGAGGAGTGAATTGTGAGCCTCGTTCATAATGACTTTACGAAGGACACCTTTAGGCACAACAATGCGATCCTCGAAGAAGAGAGTATCCTTGTCATCAAGGCGATAGCACTTGTACTTGGGTTGACTCTTGGCAATCCCAATCTTCACCTTCTTCACCATAGCATCAAGAAGTTGAGCCTCGCGAATCTGATCTTCCAAAGTAGAAGAGACTTGAAGGTTGGCAAGGAAACCTTTAGGAACAACTTGCAAGTTGAGTTTGCGGAAAGCTTCACAAAGCTCGGGTTGGTTAGGCTTGAGAATCAGACTGTCGCAGTAAGCCTTCCTGCTCAATGCGTCAGCAATTACATTGGCCTTGCCTGGAGTATATTCGATACTCGGATTATACTCTTGAATCATTTTGACCCAACGAGTCTGCCTGAGGTTGAGATTAGGCTGAGTGAAGATGTACTTGAGACTCTTGTGGTCAGTGAAGATGTCCACTTTTCTTCCCAATAAGAGATGTCTCCAAGTCAAAAGAGCATGCACAACTGCCACCAACTCGAGGTCATGGGTGGGGTAGTTCTTCTCGTTGGGCTTCAACTGGCAAGAGGTATAGGCCACAACTTTCTTCTCTTGCATCAAAACTGCACCAAGACCTTGAAGAGAGGCATCGCATAAGACCTCAAACAGTATGGATTCATCAGGAGGAGTTAGAACTAGAGCAGTGACTAATTTCTCTTTCAAGGTGATGAAAGCGATGCCACATTCAGGAGACCAAACGTACTTGACGTGCTTCTGGAGAAGGTTGGAAAGCGGCTTCGCGATCTTTGAAAGTTCTCAATGAACCTTCGACAATAGCTTGTGAGACCAAGGAAGCTGCGGAGTTGCTTCACGTTCTGAAGTGGTTCCCAATTCACAATTTCAGACACCTTCTCAGGATTCACCGCTATGCCCTTGGCAAAGATGATATGCCCAAGATAGAGAACCTCATCGAGCCAAAACTCGCACTTTGAAAACTTGGCGTAGAACTGATGTTCTCTGAGCTTATCGAGCACCAAATGCAAGTGCTTGGCATGATCTTCCTTGTTCTTGGAAAAGACCAAAATGTCATCGAGGTAGACCAAGACGAAGTCATTTGTGTAGGCGTTGAAGATGAAGTTCATCATGCGAGAGAAAGTCGGCGGAGCGTTGACGAGGCCAAAAGACATGATAGTGTATTCATATGAACCATAACTTGTTCTGAATGCCGTCTTGGGAATATCTTGCTCATGAATTCGAATCCGGTGATAGCCCATATGGAGATCAAGCTTGGAGAATGCTAGAGCACCTTTGAGTTGTTCAAATAAATCATTGATGTTGGGAAGTGGGTACTTGTTCTTTATAGTTTTCTTGTTCAATGGACGGTAGTCAACACAGAGTCGGTCCGTTCCATCCTTCTTTTCACAAAAAGAACTCCACAACCCCACGGAGAAGAACTAGGTCGGATGAGACCCATTTGCTCTTGAATATCAAGTTGCTTCTTCAGCTCCTTCAACTCTTCTGGTCCAAGCTTGTAAGGACGTTTGCAAACAGGTTCTGTGTCAGGCTCAAGATCGATGACGAATTCAACTGGCCGGTGCGGAGGCATTCCTGGAAGCTCTTCTAGAAAGACATCTTGATATTCGCAAACGACTGGAATTTGAGAGATGGCATCGAGTTCACCCTTCTCATTGAGAGAAAACAGGCGGATGGTATTATCCCGAGCGGCAAAGACAATTACATCCTCAGACGAATGAGTCAATTGAATCTGCCTGGCTGCACAATCAAGCTGAGCCTTGTGTTTAGAAAGCCAGTCCATTCAAAGAATAAGATCAATATCAGAGTTAACAAGGACCATTGGAGAAGCCAGAAACTTGAAATCACCCATCATGATAGAAATATCCGGAACCATCATGCGAGAACTCAGACGCTTAGCCGGGGAAACAACTTGCAATGCTCTAGGTAATGCCTTAGTACCAAAATTGTTCTCCGATGCAAATGGGAATGACATGAAGGAATGCGATGCACCACAGTCAAAAAGTACTTTAGCTGGAATATCGTTAACAGGAAGGTTACCCATGATGACATCTGACAGTCCTCTGCCTGAGCTGCATTCATCAAGTTGACCTTGGCGTGCTTGGGGTTATGCTTGACCACAGTTGTACTTGTCGATCTCACAGGAGGAGGAGGAGGAGGGAGACGCCTCTGATTGAAGCATTTGTTGGCATAGTGACCCTTCTGTTGGCACTTGTTGCACGTGACCTCCGAGAGCGGATGGTGATACGGAGCACTTGATCTTGGAGCTTGAGACGAAGTCTTGTTCTGAAAGCCAGGGTTGGGTGGGTGGGAAGATCCACTGCCACCTTTGCTCTTCTGCTGATAAGGCTGGCGGAACAGAGGAGGAGGAAGCCAATACTTCTGCTGCTTAGCCACTTGAGTTGAGGAAGAAGGAGTAGCATCTCTGACTCGCTTCTTGGAAGCATCGCGCTTCAGTTGAGCAGTCTCTTGCTTCATTGCCATGTTGTAAAACTCATCGTACCACTTGGGCTCAAAGAGAACGAGAGCTAGCTGGATTTCTTCTCTGAGACCACCCTTGAACTGGTATATCATGCTCTTCTCTTTAGGGACGTCTTGCTTAGCAAAATGGGCGAGCTTCTGAAACATCTTGTCGTACTCGTAAACAGACATAGAGCCTTGCTTCGGGTTGCGGAATTCCTCACGCTTGCTCTCAACCACGCTCTGAGGAATATGATGAGATTTGAAGTCTTGACGGAATTCATCCCAGGTAATCATACGGCCTCCTCTGGAATCTTTGTACTGCTGGAACCATTCTGCAGCTTGGTCTTTGAGTTGGAAGGAAGCGAACTTGACAAAGTCCTCAGGCCTGACGTTACTGCACTTGAAATTCTTGCATATGTCCACGAGCCAATCATCAGCGTCTGTTGCTTCAACACAATTGCTGAAGGTCCTTGGCTGGTTAGCAAGGAACTGGTTGAGTGTGGCAAACTGATTCTGATTGTTTCCATGACCCTGGTTCCCTTGGTTGCGCTCTTGAAGAAGTTGCATGATCAGCTGCGTGTTTGCAATGGTAGCGGCCATCACAGCTTTCCATGCCTCCGGAGGTGGAGGTGGTGGTGGCGGATCAGGATTCGGAGTCATGCGTGTTGGAGGAGCCATCCTGAAGAGGTTGACATCCATTAGCACATTGACAGACAAATATTGAAGCTGAATCAAACGGGTTGAAATTGCAACATATAGTCTTCACATCTGAACCAAATGAACGAATGCATTCCAATCCAAATGGTCACATATCCATAAATTGAGAAGCCACTTAGAATTGAGGTAGAAGAAAAACAACAAGATACGGAACAAGAACGAATACTTGGTGAGGATTACCCAGTCCCAAACCAAATATCCGCGGAAGAGAACTAGAGCTACAAGAATTCCCACCTATGAAACTCCCGAACCTTTCCGGTTATGCAATCAGGTGTTGGGGATAGAGGGGAAGCATAATATCTCACCCAAATCTAGCAAATCCTACATCCAGCTGTATCCATCCTTCAACACATAACCAAGAAAAACTTCGGAAATCATTTACCTCAACCTTCGAAAAGCATCCGTTATACAAGTTATGGCAATACTCCCGAACTGCCGCCCCAGTACTGGGTGGCGTCGAGGTTATCTCACCAACAACTGCATAAAAGAGATTTTTGATGTCGGCGAAACTCAGGTATTCCAGAATCTCAACGGTAAAATTGTGATGACAACACCTTGGAGCTCAAGTCCCCGGGACACTGCCACAACCCCTAAATGACAGGCGGCACCAAGAACAATGTTCTCATCACAAATCGATCGGAACGATTCCAAGATACCTGTGTGATCCTAAATTTTTTTTAGTGAAATTTGAGAAGAGGAGAGTCAAAACTCTACGTCAGGATGCCTTACCAGAGTGATGAAGGGACTGAGGAGTAAAAAGAATTCCTAAACTCTCCGATATATAATTCCTAAATGACTCAAAACATTTTTCTATACTCAACAACGCCAACGATTCGATCAAGCAGGGGGCTCCTAAGGTCGGGGAAGGCTCTGATTACCAACTTGTGACGCCCTCGATGCGGCTATATCTCCTACGTGTCGAAGCACGACTTAGAGGCATAACCGCATTGAAAGCAATGTCGCAAGTAAGGTAATCTTCACAACAACCCATGTAAATATTTAAAAGGGGAAAGGATACATAGTTGGCTTACACTCGCCACGTCACACAAATACATGAATAACATTACAATCATCCAACACACTCATCGTCCGACTATGGTACCAAAATAAAAGATCAACCCCACATGCGACACGGTCCCTGATCGCCCCAACTGGGCACCACTACTGATCATCTGCGAAAGACACATAGTAACGGCGAGAGTCTTCATCGAACTCCCACTTGAGCTCAAGCGCATCATCTGGAACGGTATCATCGGTCCCTGCATCTGGTGGTGGAAGTAAGCTGTGATTCACGGGGACTCAGCAATCTCGCACCCTCGCGATCAAGACTATTTAAGCTTATAGGTAAGGCAAAGGTATGATGTGGAGCTGCAACAAGCGACTAGCATATATGGTGGCTAACCTGTTCGCAAAAGAGAGTGAGAAGAGAAAGCAAAAGCACGGTCGAACAACTATGATCAAGAAGTGATCCTAGAACAACCTACATCAAGCATTACTCCAACACCGTGTTCACTTCCCGGACTCCGCCGAGAAGAGACCATCACGGTTACACACACGGTTGATTCATTTTAATTGAGTTTAATGTTATCTACAACCGGACATCAACAAATTCCCATCTGCCCATAACCGCGGGCACGGCTTTCGAAAGTTCAAATCCCTGCAGGGGAGTCCCAACATATCCCATCACAATTTCTCATGGTCAACGAAGGATATTCCTTCTCCCGAGACATTCCGATCAGACTCGGCATCTCGGTTTTACAAGACATCCTCGACAATGGTAAAACAAGTCCAGCAACACCGCCCGAATGTGCCGACAAATCCCGATAGGAGCTGCACATATCTCGTTCTCAGGGCACACTCAGATGAGACTAGCTACGAGTAAAACCAACCCTCAAGTTTCCCCGAGGTGGACCCGCAGGCAGCTCAGTCGGACCAACACTCAGAGGAGCACTGGCCCAGGGGGGTTTAAATAAAGATGACCCTTGGGATCCGGAAACCCAAGGGAAAAAGAGGCTAGGTGGCAAATGGTAAAACCAAGGTTGGGCATTGCTGGAGGAGTTTTATTAAAGGCGAACTGTCAAGGGGTTCCCATTATAACCCAACCGCGTAAGGAACGCAAAATCCGGGAACATAACACCGATATGACGGAAACTAGGGCGGCAAGAATGGAACAAAACACTAGGCATAAGGCCGAGCCTTCCACCCTTTACCAAGTATATAGGTGCATTAAGATAACAAGATAATATGGTGATATCCCAACAATAAACAATGTTCCAACAAGGAACGATCTCCAATCTTCACCTGCAACTAGCAATGCTATAAGAGGGGCTGAGCAAAGAGGTAACATAGCCAATCAACGGTTTGCTAGGACATGGTGGGTTAGAGGTTTGACATGTCAATTTGGGATGCATGACAAGCAAGTGGTAGGTATCATAGCATAGGCATAGCAAAAGAGCGAGCATCTAGCAAGCAAAGATAGAAGTGATTTCGAGGGTATGATCATCTTGCCTGCAAAGTTGTCAGAGTTGACTGGATCCTCGTAAGCAAACTCAACGGGCTGCTCGTTCGCGAACTCGTCTCCCGGCTCTACCCAAACAAGACAAACAAGCAAAAGGAACACAATCAACCATGTGCAATGCTCAAACAACATGATGCAAACATGGTATGCTATGCGGGATGCGATATGTGATGCATATGCAAGATTTGACAAGGAATGACTGAACCTGGCCTCAACATGGAAATCCAAGAGTGCCACTGGAAAGGTGAGGTGATTTCGGTTGTCGATATAAAGATCACCAGAATCGGACGCACGGTTTGGAAATGGCAAGCAAAACAAATATGGCACCGGTCTGCGATAAATAGCAAGTGACCAACTAAATGCATCAAGATAAATATGCTACAGCACTCAAACATGACAACAAAATACATGGCAGGGATCCACTCATGATGCTTGACAAAATATGAACAGTGTGCTACGGCTAATTCATCCATTAACATGTTCAAACAAGCATGACAAAAGTGCAAATGATAACAGGTTTCAGACTTGGTGAAATTAACACAAGTCTGGAATTTAACATCAGGAAGCACACTTTAGAGCATGAAACGTACATGCTACAGGAAATTAACATGGCAAAGCAAGGCATGTCATGAAGCTACTCAAAGCACTTAACAAAAGTCCCTTAGTGACCTTGAGCAAAAAGGCATCATAAAATACAATTGCAAGCATGTGAACATGGCAAAAACATAAACAGATTCAGACTTGGTGAAAAACTGAAGCATGCAAATCAGTTAACGAGTAGGCATGTTTACGAGCTCGATGCACTCACTACGGAGCATGACATGACAAACTAAGCATACACCCATCAAGAATACAAAATATATAAGCTAGACATGGCAAGAACAACAACATAGAATGCACGGATCAATAGCAATATCCTCGGCAAAATCGCGAAAGAAGTCAACAATCTGCCAGGATTCACGATATAGCAAAAGTAGAGCTCGATTGGCTCAAGCTAGGTTGCTCCATAAAAGCAAACAAAGACATGGATGGATAGAGCACCACAATGTTAACAAAACATCCTTGCTGATCATCCTCAAAAGAGGCATGGATCACTAAGAAACAACATGAACATGTGGCATACCGACAAAAACAGAACAAGGACTTAGTGAAATTGTAAGTCCCTGAAATCAGCATTACTGATTACGCTACTTTGCAAGCTTGTGCTAGTAACCACACATATCACAAAAATACATGGTAAGCACCTCTGTAAAGATGGCATGGCATATAACAAAACTCATGTAGAGCTCAGGAGCATATCATGCACACATTAATCATGGCAAAAATGACAAATATCTATTTGATGAAACAGATCTGGCAAATTTATCACATAGCCCTCTTCAAACAGCATTTCGGGCATCAAGATGATCTCAAATGAAAATGATGCTATGAGATTAAATGATTTACTCGTTGAGACAAACAGTTTGGTATGCTACACACGCAAATCGGAGCTTTGGATGCAAAGTTATGGCATGTGCAAGAATGCAAAAAATTAGGGTTCTCCGTGAAAAAGTCAACCCTCTCAGATCCAGATCTGGCCGGCGCACGGATCGTGAAGGTCGCCGGATTCACTATTCACCGGAGTAGCGAGGGAGGCCGGAGTTGAGGGAGCTGGCCGGAGGAGGAGGTCGCCGGGGCCGGCGATGAGGTGACCCCGGTGAGGAGGCGCAGCGGAGGTCGGCGGAGGCAGGGGCGGCGCGCCCGCGCGATGGGCGGCGAGGT
>NC_057800.1:77242512-77263658 GCF_018294505.1 Triticum aestivum
GGCGGAGCGGGCCGCGGGGGCCGGGGTTGGGCCCGGCGGGCTTCAGCGATGTGGCGCGCGGAGGCGCCACATGGCGGCTCGCGGTTGGTCGGGCGGCAGCGGGCGGACGTGTTCGGCGGCGGGAGGAGGAAGAGGCTAGGGTTAGGGGTGTTTTCACCCGAAATTTCGGGGGGAGGTCTAGTTTTATAGGTAGGAGGAGCTAGGAAGCTCTAAATGGAGTGCGGTTTTCGGCCATGCGATCGTGATCGAACGACCGAGACGATGGAGATGATTTAGGTGGGTTTTGGGCCAAATTGGAAGGGTGTTGGGCTGCAACACAAACGAGGCCTTCTCGGTCCCTCGGTTAACCGTTGGAGTATCAAACGAAGTCCAAATGGCACGAGACTTGACAGTCGGTCTATCGGGAGTCAACCAAGGCTGCTTGGCAAGTCTCGGTCCATTCCGGAAATGTTTAACCCCCACACACGCAAAGAGGTAAAAAGGGGCACCGGAGGAGATAGGAGCGCCAGAATGCAAAATGGACAAGGGGGAAATGCTCGAATGCATTAGGCGAACACATATGCAAATGCAATGCACATGATGACATGATATGAGATGCATGACAAGGCAACAACACACGGAGACAAGAACCCGAAACCGAGGAAATAAAATAACTTAGCGCCGGAAATGGCAAGAGTTGGGATACATATAAGGTAAATTACATCCGGGGTGTTACACTAACCTCCCCGCAACGGCTCCAGAAAAGATCTTGATGTCTACTACAAACTTTATTCTTGTAGACACGTGTTGGGATCCAAGCGCAGAGTTTTGTAGGAAAGTAGCAATTTTCCCTCAAGTGAATGACCTAATGTTTATCAATCCATGAGAGGTGTAGGATGAAGATGGTATCTCTCAAACGACCCTGCAACCAAATACAAGAAATCTCTTGTGTCCCCAACACACCCAATACAATGGCAAATTGTATAGGTGCACTAGTTCGACGAAGAGATGGTGATACAAGTGTAATATGGATGGTAGGAATATAATTTTATTATCTAAATAAGTAAAAGTAAAAAAATATCAAATATTAAACGGGCACAAAAATGGTATTACAATGCTTAAAAACAAGGCCTAGGGTCTGTACTTTCACTAGTGCAATCTCTCAATAGTGCTAATATAATTGGATCATCTAGCCGTCCCTCAACGTGCAACGAAGAATCACTCCAAAGTTCCTATCTAGCGGAGAACATAAGACGAAACTGTTTGTAGGGTATGAAGGCCACCTCAAAGCTATTCTTTCTGATCAATCTATCCTAGAGTTCGTACTAAAATGACGCCAAAGCAAATTCAGATTCATAATATTCAATCCAACACAAAGAACTTCAAAGATTGCCCCAAGATTTCTACCGGAGAAAGAAAGACAAGAACGTGCATCAACCCCTCTGCATAGATTACCCCAATGTCACCTCGGGAATCCATGAGTTGAGTGCCAAACATATATCAAGTGAATCAATAGGATGCCCCATTATCACCACGAGTATTCAATTGCAAGACATATATCAAGTGTTCTCAAATCCATAAAAGTATTCAATCCGATAACAACGAAATCTCAATGGAAAAAACTCAATTCATCACATGATAGAGAGGGGAAAACACCATACGAAACGACTATATTAACAAAGCCGCGATACATCAAGATTGTGACATCTCAAGAACACGAGAGATAGATTAAACACTTGGCTACTGGTACAAACCCTCAGCCCCGAGGGTGGACTACTCCCTACTCATCATGGTGGCCGCAGGGATGATGAAGATGGCCACTGGAGATCATTTCCCCCTCCGGCACAGTGCTAGAACGGGGTCTCAATTGGTTTTCGGTGGCTACAGAGCCTTGCGGCGGCGGAACTTCTGATCTAGGTTAACCCGACGGTTTTTGGACTATTTGTGAATTTATAGGGTAAAGAGGGGGTGTGGGAAGCCACCGAGGTGGGCACAACCTAGGTGCTACTCTGGCCCATCCTGGGTGTTCTAGTCCATAAAAATTCTCCAAAAAGTTTTGCGGTGTTTGGACTCCGTTTGATATTGATTTTCTGCGATGTAAAAAACAAGCAAAAATTGCAACTGGCACTTGGCACTGGGTCAATAGGTTAGTCCCAAAAAATGATATAAAGTTGCTATAAAATGATTGTAAAACATCCAAGAATGATAATATAACAACATGAATACTTCATAAATTATAGATATGTTGTAGACAAATCAGCATCCCCAAGCTTAATTCCTACTCGTCCTCGAGTAAGTAAATGATAAAAGAAATAATTTATGAAGTGTGAATGCTAGCAAAGTGCATAAGTTTGATCAATGATAATTTCATTCACGTATCCTAGGATTATAAAATCAATTCTTTCTTATAAAACTTCTCATGTTATAGTAGCAACCAATTCACATGTTAAGGTTCAAACAATGAATTCTCTTGAAACTCAACAATTTATGTTCTAAGTCACCAAGTAATTGCAATTCAACTTATTCAACGGAGTTTAAGTAAGAGCTTCACATACTCAACCATCATATAGTCTTCTATGATTGCTAACACTCACCGCATACACATGAGCAAAATGTTTCAATCAGACACATAGTGTCGGATTTCGGGTTCCGGCAAAACCCCTGAGGTTTGAACACTGGAGTGCGCACAAAGATCTCTCCCCCTCCCTAGCTCGCACACTCTATGATCTCACGGCTTAGCTTGACGAACCCAAAGAACATGAGACACAAGATTTATACTGGTTTGGGCCACTGTTGTGGTGTAATACCCTACTCCAGTGTGGTGTGGTGTGGTGGATTGCCTCTTGGGCTGAGGATGAATAGTTACAAGGGAAGAACAACCTCCTGATGAGAGGTGTTCTTGTGCTTGGTGAGTGGTTGGGGATCCTCTCTCTCTAGATGAGCCGATCGGATCTAAATCTTTCTCTATGGTGGTGGCTAGTCCTATTTATAGAGGCCCTGGTCCTCTTCCCAAATATTGAGCGGGAAGGGATCCCACAACGGCCAAATTCGAAGGGGGATAGCTAGTACAAGCTATCCTAAGAAAAGTAATCTTCGCCTGCCAAAGGCTCTAGTGGTGACGCCGTCTTGGGCTCCATGGTGACCTCCGTCCTGCCATCCCACTGGTCTTAGTCCTGTTGCACCGATATGGAAACCTTTGCCAGATGCCTCGGAACTCCTCGCCTGCGCTTGCCTCTTTAGCACAAAATAGGAAACGAGGACACTGCATGCGATGGCACCCACCTGGCGCCCGCCTAGCTCCAGTCGGCATGGCTTGCATCACAGGAACCTCGCGAGGTGTCCCTTGCCTTGATCTCTCCACCCCTTGCGAGCCAGTCTAGTGAGGCCGCCCCTGAGGAGGTCTTGCATTGTCCCCCTCACGAGGCTTGGCCCCTCGCGAGGATCTTGAGTGTTCATTGGTGAAGATGGGCCGTACAGGGCCGCTGGTGGAGCCACGCCGCGCGCCGCAGGCAGGCAAGTCTGGGGACCCCCATTCCCAGAACGGCGGCAGTAGCCCCCGAGCCCAAGGCGCGCTCAGGCTTGGCTTCGAGGCGAAGCCAAAGGGCAAGTGCAGAGCGCCGCGGGACCCAATAGCATGCTGTCATGGTTGGCGCGTGGCGACTAATTGGACGTTGGCGTCTCCGCTTCCCCACGCTGCCTCCGCAACTGCCCGACTTGACGAGTCCTTGCTGCATGCAGAAAAAAATCATTATTACCTTAAAAAGGGGGCCGAAGCCCCCGTCACCCATCTCTTACTTTGCTTCTCCCGCTCCTTCTTCTTCCTCGTTCCACTGCTTGCTGGTGCGGTCATGGCACCGATACGGAGGTTCTCGGCTGTGGAGAAGGGCAAGACTCCCCTCAACAAGCCCGAGCTACTCCTGCCAAAGAAGGGGCGGTCCCATCGCCGCGAGATGGTCGTGAGGCCGGTAGTGTCGCGGCCGTGGTACGAGCGGCCACCTCCTGGGTGCCCGTTGCCCTTGTACGCCCAAGCCGAGGGCTCCGGAGGGAGGAGCGCCGAGCGCCGTCGCCCGCGCCAGTGCCATGGTTGCTGCGCCACGGTGATGCACGCCGTCGCCCAGGGGTCCATGCCGTAGACTCCTCGCGCGAGTTCATGCTGTGGGCGGCGATGCCTCCATGCACTTGGATCCGCTTCCTGTAGTTCTTCTCCAACGAGATACCGCCGAGGGGCCCTCTCGAGCTTTGGCTGCAGCACGCCGACTGCGATGCCCCGGCGACCGGAGCGGAGGTTGAAGCCGTCTCCTCCAAGAGGATCTTCATGACTCGTGGCTGGGGCGAGATCGCTCGAGTCTGTCGCGTGGAAGGAGCCCTCGCCATTCACTTCGAGTACAACGGCGCCTCCACGCTGTTCTTCAAGGTCTTCGATGAGGAAGGCCACCGCTTGGAGGCTGCCCTGAAGTGTGTCGCCAGGACGGCGCGGCGGCTAGCACCGGGCCTGCCGCTGGCCTCGCCCGCAGCTCCTCCAGTGACAGCGGTGACTCCTGGTGGTCCAGCGACTCTCCTGAGCCCGTCGAGTCTCCAGATACAAGCGACGATAGCTACGTGCCCCCGAGCTCTCGCCGTGCTCAGAGCAAGGCAGCAGCAGTCGGCCGCCGTCGTCGCTCATATGGATGGGGTTGGCGCCGGCCTCTTGTGGCCCACTGTTGATGATGGCGTCGACGATGTCTGGCGCTTGTAGATAGAGCTCCTAGGAATTCCTTTCCTTTTTGTTCCCATGCAAGGAATCAAAACGGACCCCGCGGGGGCGTGTAAAGCGTCTGTAATGTCTTTTGTCGATGCTATCCTTATTATGAAAATTTGCGAATGCATGTCCTGCTGAGGCTCGGTCTCCCCTTTCCAACCCCATGGCAACTTGGCGCTCTATGCCGACAAGTCCCGGTCCCTAGACAGGCTACAGCCGTCGCTGGTATGCCAGGTCGTGATGCCGTGGTCAAGGCCAGGAGGTGAGTGGCTCGAGGTCCAGTAAGAGCTCCTGAGGCGCGATGCTCAAGAGGTCCCCTTTAGTGCGCAAGCAGCTACCTAAGGATGGGAAAGGGAGGCGACGTTGCCGCAGTAGGGTATCGAAAGGCGAGGATATTATGCCTGGGTTGATCCAGACGTGAGACTTATCTTGGCATTCTGGAGCTGGTCCTTGTGTTGCACCAAATTTGGGCCTCGACCACTATTGGGTAGCTAGGTTCGGCCCGTGCGAGCATCCTGCTCTTCTCCACGCTCTCTTGTGTGCTCTGCATCCTCAGGTCCCAGCCCTCGAGCAAGCTCAACCGCCGCTGGTATGCCAGGTTGCGATGCCATGGTCAAGGCCAGGGGGTGAGGGCTGGAGAGCCAGTAAGAGCCCCTGAGTCGCGATGTTCAGGAGCCCCCTTTAAACTGCAAGCAAATTGCATGGGAGAAGAGAGAGAGAGCGCATGGTACCGCCCGCTGTAGTCCTCAGGAAGTCCGTCCAAGTTAGCGTGAGGAAGGGCGCAAATAGCCATGGTGATTGCTGGTCCGCCACTGGTATGTGGGAGGGGACTCCCTACTGCGGAGAGCCCCCGGGGCGTGTACAGCCCCGCCCTGACACATGGCTTGCTCGGCGGGGTTAGACGAGGTGTGTCTGGGCACTCATGAGCCAGCGCGACACTCACGAGGCCCTACCTCAAGGCGGGTTGCGCCTGGTCTTGGTTCTTGATGGCTGTGGCGTTCCTGCGAGATGGTTAGATAACCTGCACCGAATGAATTTCCTGAGGCTATTGCACGATAAGGCCAAGCACCAGCGACACCAGGAGGTGACGTGAACAGGGCCGGCCCGCCAGACAGAGCTCAGCAGTTCGTTTTATCGATGCTGCAGGGATGGGCGTGAGCACAGACACCGTGCCTAGTCTTCTTATGCGAAGGATCCTGAAGAAAGATGATCGGCGCATAGCTCCCATGGTGGGTGACAATCAAGCAGGTGATAACCATAGATAGATTATGCATGAAATGTAACTGGCTCAGGTAAATGCGGGAACAATACATGCCACTGGGTCGGACCCGAGTGGCTTGGGGATGATGCAGCCCGAGGGGCGCCCCAGTAGGGTGAACTAAACATGCAGGCGGATACATGCCACAGGGATGGATCCACGTGGCTTGGGAATGATGTAGCCCAGGGGGCGCTCCGAGCTAAATAAACTTCAAAAAAGTCACCTAGTTTGGTTGTTGAAGGAGTGTTGGGGTACCTAAAGATGCGTAGCGAAGAAGATGCTCCTCATGAGCCATCGAGGCCCAGAGCCTCAGGAGGATCTGGAGGCTCAGGTGACCTCCTGGGGACCGTCTCCATCTCGGCCAGGACTGCGTGATGCCTGGCCTCCTGACATGCCAGGATGCTCCACAGGTTGCGCTGGAAGGCGGCTGCTATGCTCGGCAGGCCGAATGGCATGCGAACGTAGCTGTGAGGTGGACACTCACACCGTCCAGTGCGCGAAGGCCAGAAGCGCTCCTGAGATGCGGCCCTGTTGAGCCATGGGATGTCGATGCAGACGCGTAGCTCACCACCCTCGCCTAGATGGGGAGCAGCGCCAGGTGGACGGCGGTCGCCGCGTATTGCTCTTGCTTCCTAAAGCTCCTGAGATGCCTTGGTGATGAACTCCTGAGCGCCGGGCACTCCACGCCCCGTGTCCTCCTGAGGGAAACGTGCCGTGAAGCACGCCTCAACGTGGTGCCCGAGCGCCGCCCCCGTGACGTTGGCCAGGTCCGAGGCCCTCCAGAAGAGAGCCCCCTAGCCCTGCCCGAGGAGTGCACCGGGCGCGCCTCCCTATGCGAGGGAGGAGGCACCCTAGACGCGGGCGCCGATCCTGAGGTGGCTCCGCTGGAAGCGCCACTCTACTGAATCCCAGCACGGAGTAGCTGCTTCTTCTTCTTGGGGCTGGCCTCAGGAGGGTACTGCACACCCGTGCTGTCAGGGTCTTCGATTGATGCATCTCGGAAGGCGCGCTCGAGGGAGCACACCACGTCTCTTTCTTCATAGGGGACTATGATGATTCCGCCGCTTCCCGGCATCTTGAGGATGTTGTAGCCATGGTGGGTGACTGCCATGAATTTGGCTAGCACCGGGTACCCGAGGATGGCATTGTACGGCAGGCGGATGTGGGCGACGTCGAAGTCGACGAGCTTGGTGTGGTAGTTGTCACGCTGACCAAAGGTGATAGGGAGACGAAGTTGCCCTATCGGGTGGTGGAGCCGTCAGTCGCTCCTGAGAAAGGCTTGGTGGGCTGGAGCTGATCGTATGGCACTTGAAGGCTGTCGAACACTGAGCCCTGCGCCGCCGTCGATGAGGGTCTTGGTGACTTGGACATTGCTGATGATGGGTGAACAGAGCATCGGGAGGATGCCAGCGGTTGCCACACACTTGAGCTGGTCCACCGAGATAAAGGTGATGGCGTACTTGGACCATCTAAGCGGGTGCGTGGCCTCGAGCTTGGGGAGGGCTGTCGGTGTCAAAACTGGCGGATCTCGGGTAGGGGGTCTCGAACTGTGCGTCTAAGGTCGATGGTAACAGGAGATAGGGGACACGATGTTTACCCAGGTTCACGCCCTCTCTATGGAGGTAATACCCCACGTCCTGCTTGATTGATATTGATGAATACGAGTATTACAAGAGTTGATCTACCTCGAGATCGTAATGGCTAAACCCTAGAGGTCTAGCTTGTTTGGCTATGGTGATGAGTCTCTCCTTTCCGGACTAAGTCCTCCGGTTTATATAGACATCGGGAGGATCTAGGGTTAGACAAGGTCGGTTACAAAGGAAAGGAATCTACATATTCGGTCGCCAAGCTTGCCTTCCACTCCAAGGAGAGTCCCATCCGGAAATGGGTGGAATCTTCAGTCTTCGCATCTTCACAGCCCATCAGTCTGGCCCATGGCTATCAGGCTGGACGTCCGAGGACCCCTTAGTCCAGGACTCCCTCAATAGCCCCTGAACCTGGCTTCAATGACGCGGAGTCCGGCGCGCAGCTTTGTCTTCAGCATTGCAAGGCGGGTTCCCTTCTTTCCGAACTCCAAGGTAATCTCCAGATGCGATGATTGTATCCGGACCTGTTACACACACCACACACAACCACAGAGAGAATATAATACTCCACGAGTCCAATCCGCTGACAACTTTTTACAACGTGATATCACATCCGCCCGGTCATAATTTCAGACCGTTTTATGTCTGTCGTTCCATGTTTCGAGACGTGGTTTCCATCGGCACGTCTTGTCAAAGTAGAGATCGTGTCCCCTTATTACAGAATTCTCATCAATACGGGCGTGGGTAACCCAACCATGCCGTTTACCCAGCCCTTGGGAATAGGCGAGTAGGGAGGCGTTTGATATTCACGACCTTTATAAGGGCATAAGCATTCGTCCTCACTCACCCCTGCCTTCTCCCTCCTCTGCCCATCCATTCTTGAGCTCCAGCGCCCAAGCTCTAGCTTCCCCCACCGGAGAAAGCACTCCAACCATGTCCGGATTCGGAGCTGGTGGCAAGTGGATGGCTTCCACTGTTAAGAAGAAAGACATCAAGGAGCTTCGAGAGGCCGGATACCTGGCCAAGGAGATCGTTCACCGTCTCCCGACCGAGGGACAGATCGTCCCTACCCCATAGCCCCATGAGAGGGTTGTGTTTCTCACACATTTCGTCCGCGGGCTGCGATTCCCTCTCCACCCATTTGTCTGCGGACTAATGTTTTACTATGGGCTAAACTTCCATGATCTAGCACCCAACTTTATCCTCAACATGTCGGCATTTATAGTCATTTGCGAGGCCTTTCTCCGTATCCCACCTCACTTCGGCCTATGGCTGAAGACTTTCGATGTGAAGCTGAAGGTGGTGAGAGGCCAACAAGTAGAGTGTGGAGGTGCCATGGTGGGCAAGATGCCCAATGTCACATGGCCCGAAGGCTCCTTTGTGGAGACAGTGAAGGGGTGGAAAACGGGGTGGTTCTACATCACCGAGCCGCGCGACACCAATTGGGCAGTGGCCCCTGAATTTCGATCCGGAGCTCTGCTGCGGCTCACCACTTGGCAAGAGAAGGGCCTAGCCAGGGGTTCTTCGGACGAGCTTACTGGGCTCCAGACATGCGTCCAGAATATGATAACCAAGAGAATCAAACTTGTCAACGTGATCCAGGTTATGCTCATTTGCCGGATCCTTCTGTGCCAACACCAGCCTTGCTATTTGTGGGAGTTCGACCCGGCCAAGCACCAGATGCTGCTAGAGCTCTTCGGCACATTCCACGAAGACATCTGGAAAGTGCTCTTCAAGGCCGGCGAGACACCTCTGCCTAAGACCGAGGATTGCGGGCTCAGCTTCAAACTGTCCGGCTCCGCTACCCGAAGACCAAGAAACCCCACTTCTGATGAAGATGCTGTTTCCGACGCCTTATGATGTGCCATAGAAGAAGGCCAAGAAAACGACCAAGGGGGTCCGGAGTGGCCTTCACCGAAAGTGCGCTTCGGACATGACGTCCGAAGACGAGACTCACTCTTCGGCTGCCGAAGACGACGACAAGGAGGAGGAAGAGAGCAACTCCCCCACTGGGGGAGAGGAAGAAAAGGGGGCCTCCCCAAATTTGGAGGCGAAGGCGCCCAAGAGGGAGAAGGGCTCCCTTGTGGATAACTCCGCGTGGGATGTCGATAGTAGTCCGGAGCGAATGCCCCGGACCAAGCCTCGGGCCGCCTCGTGAGTACAAAAAACTTTATGGACGTCCAAATACCCAGCGTTTCCATTTTTTAATATTAATATGTTTAAATTATGCTATTGTAGTCCGGCCCATGACAGCTCCCCGCGATCCTCAACAGGAGGTTCGCTGGATTCAAAGGAGATGGCCAGCGTGTCACCGCCGCCTGCTCACTCTCCATCGGCCAAGGGTGATGACGAGGTGGTGTCCCAAAGGACCTTCCCCGACCGGGGGAGGTTCCAGAGATCATCAGGGTGGCGTCCAAGGATGACTCCTCGGCCGCCGGACACATGGGGGACAAGCCCCCATGGGAACTGATGATGGGGCCGAGTTCCATTCGGCCCTCAGCGGGATACCATTCCGGAGACCAACACAGCTCCGGCAGCGAACGGCCTTCCCCGAAATGGGGAGGTGTGCCTGTTCCACCGGCAACCTCTGACCAACCAGAGGCACCGGATAATCTGCTGGAACCGCTGCGAGGCGCTTCCATTGTAGATGAACACTGTGTCCTTATGGGTACGGTGATCGAAAATGTTCAGTCTCTTAAAGAGGACTGACTGAAGCCTACATTAGCCTTTTAATAGGTTTTGAGGTAATAATTGTAAAAATAATATCATCGCGTAGACAGGAGACCCTGATGCTCTGTTTGGTGTTTAGAAAGAAAAGGCTGAACAAAGGATAAAAACAATTTTTGCGGCAGTCTAACATAAGATCTCTATGTGAATAAGCATGAATCGTTGTTGGCTACTGCCCCTCATACTGTGGAGGTCTCCTGACTGAAGCGGAGCCTGGAGCGGGCCGAGGAAGAGCTCGGCCTCACGAAGAAGTAGCTGGAGGATAGCCAAGGTATGCAGTAACCTGTGCATATATTTTTAGGAAGGATGAATGTTTTGGTGCTGAATAAAGTTTCATGAACTTTGTTAGGGGCCACGACCGAGGTGGAGCCCTCAAGAAGGTGTCAGACGAGGCCGAAGACAAAGCGGCCAAGGAGCACGCTGCGCGCGAGAAGTACGAGGCCCGGGTCGGGGAGGTCCAGCAAGAGCTCCAGGATGCTGTCAAGAAGTACGAGTTCTTGGAGGGTGATTCTAAGACGCAAGAGTCCGAACTTGCGAACGCCGGCCAGAGCTCACGAGAGGCTCGAGCCAAGGCCCAGAGCGCCCTTCAGGAAATCCAGGCGGCTAGGAAGATCGCGGCGGGTAAGGATTTCATTATGCAAAGCAAGTCTGTGAAGGAAGCGTTCCATTTAGTTACCCAAATTTGGAGCTCTCAAGGGGCGTTCACGGATTTGCCGCGCAGCGTATCAGACGTTGTCGAGTTCTATCGAGCCGAAGAAGGTAGTTCTACGGAGAAGCTATTCTGGTCTCAATATCTTGGACCCGAACATCTGGTGTCCTTCAGCGACTAGCTGAAACAGCTGGTCGAGCTGCACACGGCGGCTGTCAGATGTGGGGTTCCGGAAAACCCTTAAGGTTCGAACACTAGGGTGCGCGCGAAGCCTTTCCTTCCTACCGATCTACGCCCTAGCTCGTTTAGATCTCCCAGACGAACTCGACGAACTCGCAACACAGAAAGACACAAGGTTTATACTGGTTCGGGCCACTGTTGTGGTGTAATACCCTAGTCCAGTGTGGTGGTGGTCGATTGCCTCTAGGGCTGATGATGAACAGTACAAGGGAAGAACAGCATCATGAGGTTGAGGTGTTCTTGTGTGTAGGCTCTCGATCGGGTTGGATCAAGCTAAGATGAGATGAGATCCGATCAGATCATCCCCCTCTACTATGGTGGCTAGCTCTACTTATATAGGCCCTGGCGCTCTTCCCAAATATCAAGCGGGAAGGGAGCCAACAGTGGCGTGATAATTTGAAGGGGGATAGTTAGTACAAGCTATCCTGACAAAACTGGTCTTTGCCTGCGAAAAGCTCTGGTGGTGACGTCGTCTTGGGCTCCACAATGACCTCCGTCTTGCCATCCTCCTGGTCTTGGTCTCATTGCACCAATATAGAAACCTTTGCCTGATGCCTCGGTACTCTTCGCCTATGCTGGCCTCCTTAGCACCAAACAGGAAATAAGGACGTTGTGCGCGCTGGCGCCCGCCTGGCGCCCGCGTGGTATCGTGCGTCATGGCTCACGTCACGAGGGCCTCATGAGTTTTTCCCTGCATTGATATCTTCACTCCTTGTGAGCCTGCCCGGCTAGGCTACTCCAGTGGAGGCCTTGCATCATCCGCCTCGCGAGGCTTGGACCCTCGTGAGGGTCTTGTGTGCTTTGTTGGTGAAGATGGGCCGTATGGCCTGCTAGCTCAGCCACGCCGTAGGCTGCAGGCAGGAAAGTTGAGGGACCGCCGTTCCCAGAACACCGACAGTAGCCCCCGGGCCCAAGGTGCGCTCAGGTTTGGCTTCGCGGCGAAGCCAAGGGCCATGTACGGAGTGCCACGGGCCCCAAAGCCTGCGGCCTCGATTAACGCATGGTGGTTGATTGGACGTGGGCGTCTCCGCTTCCCCATGTTGCCTCGGCAACTGCTCAACTTGACAAAAGGCTGGTGCAGGCAACCCTTGCCTTTGTTGCTTCTTCCTTGCCTCGCTCCAGATCCCCTTTCTCACGCTTCACCGCCGCTACCTCCAGATCTGCCCCAGCCTTGCTCTGCATCTACCGCTCATGGCGCCGCGTAAGGTCAAGACTTCCTCGGCACCGGCTTGGTACGAGCCCGCTCTTGAGGTGCACACCGTCATGGAGAAGAGCCTCACCTCCATGCGCCTGCTGACAGCGGGAGAGAGCAACGAGTGGGAGAAGACAGATGTCGGTGTCAAAACCGGCGGATCTCGGGTAGTGGGTCCCGAACTGTGTGTCTATGCCGGATGGTAACAGGAGGCAGGGAACACGATGTTTTACCCAGGTTCGGGCCCTCTTGATGGAGGTAAAACCGTACGTCCTGCTTGATTAATATTGATGATATGTGTAGTACGAGAGTAGATCTACCACGAGATCAAGGACGCTAAACCCTAAAAGCTAGCCTATGGTATGATTGTTGATGTGTATGTTGTATATCTATCGACCAGCCTGGCCTCGGTTATATAATGCACCGTAGGCCTAGGATAACAAGAGTCCTAGCCGAATACGCCGGTGGGGAGAAGTCCTTGTCTTGATCGCCAAGTCATGTGGAATCTTCCTTGTATGCGGTAGCCGTCCGAACTGGCCCATGAGTATACGGCCACAGGGGTCCTCGGCCCAATCTAATAGATCGGGAGATGACGTGGTGAGTACCCCCTAGTCCAGGACACTGTCAGTAGCCCCCTGAACCGGTGTTCAAGTTAGGGATGCTCCTCGATTCTTCCGAACTGTTCTTCATCTCCGGTTGCCGGTCTTGAAAACTGGTTCAACAAATCTTCTTTATCTTCGATCTTGAGGATCGCCGAAATGCATTCGATGAGTTTACACGTCGGGTATCTAAGGAGCCCCTTTAAGTTTCCGGTCTTTATCAATGCCTTGTTTATTTTTATGCCACACCTCGGGTTTGAAGTTGTTCCCGGGAGGCAGGGTCCTCTCGCGTCCGAGCTCCAACGCCGGACCGCTTCCCAGCTCTAGCGCCGGAATGTATCTGAGCTCCAACGCCGGACTATGTATCCGAGCTCCAACGCCGAAATATATCCGAGCTCCAACGCCGGACTGTGTCCAGGCTCCAATGACGGACTATATCCGAGGTGTCATATCACCTTGGTTCAAAAAAGTTGAAGGAGTTTAGCCGAGATTAATGCCGGAAATGCCCTCTATGCATCCAGCCACTAGCGCCCGAGCTTTATACCGGACTGCTTCCGAAATGGTGCATCACCCCGACTATGGGCCGATTTTTTGTCAATATTTTTTATTGGTGTAATTTATTCTCTGCCGAGATATACAGCCAGTAGCCCTCAAGGTGTGTATCGGTCTAAAACCCGAGATGCACATGAAGGATGCCATAAGACCGCTGATCCCAGTAGCCGCTGAGACTCAGGTTGATTTGCAAAATCGGCCTGAGGATCAAGTCCTAGCTCGGCAGAATACTTCGGGACACAAAAGCGGCATGCTCAGTCCTCAAGACTCAGGTTGGGTGCGGCCGACCAACCTGAGGATCAAAATCTCCTCGGAAACTATATTGCACATAAAATTTTCTGCATTGGACAAGCAATGCAGTAGCCCCCGAGACACTGGTCGGGTGGCAACACCAGATCAAGGGATCGATGTGCCCCTTTAATAATTGTAAATAATAAGCCCGAAGCCCAGTAGCCCCCGAGCCTTAATGTGGGCACGGGTGGCCGAATTAAGGATCAATATCCAGAGTAAAATAACAAATTATGTGTAATGACTCTATGTATCCAAGTACTTTACGTCATTAATGCTCGGATCCACATTGTACAAAACTTTGTTGACCGACCATCGGCTTCCACCTCCTTGGCCAGTAGACGAGGAGTGTTTGTCCTACTTTATAAAGCCTTTATGAGGGCAAAGATTTACGACAAACAAGGCAATCTGGCCACACGGTTTTATAAACAAAGGTACGCAGAGAGATATGTTATATTACTGTTTAACAGAAGAAATGTATTCTAAAGAAAATAGTCCCGCTATCGGTTCCTTTCTTTGGGTTATCATGCTAAGCATGATCATGAAACCTCAGCTCGAATGTAAGAGCAAAATATCGAGGATTTAGTTTGGGAGGCCAGTTAATAGCCCCCGGTAGTGTTCGGCGACAGTCGAGGTCAAGCTGTAAACACTTCGGCCAATGTTACGAATGGCCCGTCATAGTCATCGGATCGCTGACCAGTTTACGCTTATTGTGACAGTCAGTTTTCGGCTTTCTCCACTAAGGTGCTTAACCATGTGAGCTGGAAGCACAATCGCAGTGGTTCTCCCCCTGCACGCCTAGCCGAACAAAACGGAACGTAGGAAGCAAGTGCAGGAGCCGGGCAACCCAACTATTGACCAAAGACACAATTCGAAACCCATGCATATATAGCAATATCTGAGAATGTTTTTGCCGAATCCCTAAAGGTGTCCGGCGTTGCACTGCTGCTGGAAAAGCACAAATAGTTTAAAAGTGCCAAAAAGCTTGGAAAACCAAGAAACGTCAGTAAAAACATGACGTCCGAACAAGATCAAGTGTTCGGTGCCAATCTGAAAATTGGTCTTAGAAAAAAGAAGTGCTTCTGCCGTCCTTTAACATGACACATCTTATCTCAAGACTTCGAGCGGGTCAGCCTACGGCTTCAACCTCCTATCCCGAGGGCGGAGTACTTCTCATTAGGCCAGTTTAGCAAACTAAACTCTAGCGGCTTTGAGAGAGAAATTAGGCTCCCCGGCTAGTGACCGCACACTTGCGTCGAAAAAAGGAGTGATAAATAATAATAACAGAACTTTGCAACGACTAAGAAGAAGAACACTTATTATAAAACGGCTCAAATAAACTTAAGAGCCCCCAAGTGACTTGGGTAGAAGAATGATTGCATGTACCGAAGTACTTATATCATATTTATGTTCAACCAAACTTTAAACGCGTCTTAACCAACCGTCGGCTTCTCCCTCTTTGGTTAAGGACCAAAAAGTGTTATGTACTCCATCGGTTGAGAATATCGACGGTGTTTCCAATAACCAGGCAATCAGGCCATAAGGCTGTAACAGATAAAGCGCGCTCAGGGAACTTATGCTATATTACTGCGAAGAGTAATAAGCATCTTCAAAGAAAATAGTAACCCCACTGATACCTTTCTTCGGTGCTCATTGTTATTATGAGACTTGTGCAATAGATTTTTTGTACTCATGAGTTCCGTTGTGTGCCGACCATCATTGAATAACTATAAGAGCGCTAGCTTTCGGCTTCACCCAGTCTGAGGTCCGGCACGGGTGACCCAATCGTGACAATCGCGGAGGTGCTCCCTTTACTCCCTAGCCCAACAATCGGGAACGTAGGGGTAAACACAGGAGCGAGGCAACCCAGCTTGCAAATCGCTTAAGTCAATGTGGTCCATATTGTGGCATAATAAACGAACAAGGAACGAAGCCGTACAAGTATAATCATATGCAACAGGAAAAGCTTCATAAAGGAAGCCCCCAAGTAAACGGGGTATTTGAATTTATGCATCACAAACAAGTTTGGACAAGGAAATTTTTTTAGAAGCAACTTTTTTCCAAAAAAGTATAATGCTTGGTCGAACCGAACGCAAGTTAGAAATTAAAGCTTTGAGCATGAAAGCGACTTAGCTGGTTAATGTGTTCGGTATTGATGACGCGGTCCGAGCTTGATGCGGGGCAAGGTTCCATCCCTCAAGCCGGTCCCGAGGTGGCGGAGCGGAGAGCTTGACACGCCAAAGTGGTGACATAGCACGATCAATGCAGACCGGCAGAGTGACGCCGAAGTACCCGGATCATTTTCCTGTGCACAAAAAATAGTGCAAACTGGAGATAATAGTAATAATGATAATAAAAAAAATCGTTGCATAATAAATAATTTATGCAAAGTGAGTAATAAAAGAAATATGGCCTGGCGCTGAAGTCAAGTCGATGCAGGGCGTCGGCGTGATGCGGTGAAGGCGTGGCAAAGCCTGAATTCGCAGGTCGGTCCGAGCTCCGAGTGCGGCGTTCGCCGGACTATGCACGGAAACTGACCGAACCACCATGCGACTGTCGTCAATGCAGCCACCATTTGATAGACCTGTGTACATATGATGGACAAACCAGAGTAATAATTCTTTGGGAAAAATGAACCCAAACAAGCAAAAAATAATAGGATTAATAGCACCTGGTTTATTTGTTGTAGCAATCTGAAGGAAGGTGATTCCCAAAATTGGGACTCGATCCGCACACCCATTGCTTGATGGGCGATAAAACGATGACATGGCAATGCTGGCAAAGGTTGGCTCGCCGAGGCAAAGCCCTCGGCCCAACTAACGTGACAGAGCTGGTCAGCTAGTGACGCCGAAGTGTCCGGAGTAGGTTGATGAAGAGATGGCGAAGCCCCCGGTCCAGCCGAGATGTCGAAGCCTCGATGTCAGCCGATGAGTCGAAGTAGGTCGGCGTGATGGACACCAGTTTGAAGAAGCAATAGTGCGGCCCTGCCGATGCAGGTCGTGACGTGGTCGATGCCGGCTTGATGAAGCGACCGTGCGGTGATGCTGGTATGCCCGCTCCGTGTAATCCGTGGGGTGGCGATGTTGGTGATGATTTATCCTTCGCGATCCCGGACTCTTGTTCGGCTTGCCGAGATGATGATCCGAAGAAGTTGAGCTCGGCTCAACAAAGTGACGACGTGTCTAGCGCAGGTCGGCAGCCGTGGAGCAATATTGCTGGACTGGTTTGACACCAGCATGATGTTGAAGATCATGTTCAAAAGATCTTAAAGTTAGTGGGATATGTTCAGGAACAAAACACAATACCCCATACAAAACTTCCTTCAAAAGGGATGTCCAAAATCCTGTTCATAAAAAAGATGAACTCGCGTCGGATTCGTTTTCGTGCAGAAAACAGATCCGAAAAGTGATGCACTAATCGGAAGGTTCCCGGAGTTTGGATGGTCGGATCGAGCCAAAATTTTGAGAGGTGGTAGATATAGGAATTCCGCAGCCGGTCAACGGTTGGATCTTCCAAAGGACATCTGACCTAGAAGCTGGACACCACGCCCTAAACTCATCCAAATTCCCGTCCAGATTTGATAGGGTTCCGGTATATCGTGGATTGCCATAGATTCCTCCATCGGAACTCGACCAAATTTTCCAGGGTTGTTGTAGACTCAATTCCCCACAATTCCACCAAAGCGATCGTCAAAGCGATACTCGAGGAGGTGGTGGTGGTAGATACGAGTTCGCTGTCTAGAAAAACAGCACGGTCGCTTGAGGGCAATGTTGACGTTGAACCCCCGAGCTCCATAGATGATTCCTCCGTGATCTTGATAGAGATCGGAGTTGATGTTTGATGAAGGCCCTCGTCCGGACATGGTGATCCGAACACGGGGCGCAATTCTTGGTCAAACCAAGGTGACCAGTCGAGCTAGTGACGAAGATGCCGAAGTCGCAGTTGATCTGCAGGCGAGCCATCGATCCTTTTGTCGATCACACAGCGGAACTCTCAATGAAAGCAGCAATGTCGGTGTCAAAACCGGCGGATCTCGGGTAGTGGGTCCCGAACTGTGCGTCTAGGCCGGATGGTAACAGGAGGCAGGGAACACGATGTTTTACCCAGGTTCGGGCCCTCTTGATGGAGGTAAAACCCTACGTCCTGCTTGATTAATATTGATGATATGGGTAGTACAAGAGTAGATCTACCACAAGATCAAGGAGGCTAAACCTAAAAGCTAGCCTATGGTATGATTGTTGATGTGTATGTTGTATATCTATCGACGAGCCTGGCTTCGGTTTATATAATGCACCGGAGGCCTAGGAGAACAAGAGTCCTAGCCGAATACGCTGGTGGGGAGAAGTCCTTGTCTTGATCACCAAGTCTTGTGGAATCTTCCTTGTATGAGGTAGCCGTCCGAACTGGCCCATGAGTATACGGCCACGGGGGTCCTCGGCCCAATCTAATAGATCGGCAGACGACGTGGTGAGTACCCCCTAGTCCAGGACAACGTCAACGGAGCTCCGTCTTGCATCAGTCGAGCCAGAGCCTGAGGGGAGCACCTTCTTCCCCTTCTTATCGACCAACGTCGCTGTTGGGTTGGTTCCTCCCTTCTCTCATTTCTTTTATGAAGTCCTCGACCACTACGGGCTGCAGGCGTTGCACCTCCATCCCAACTCTGTCCTCCTCCTGTCCATCTTTGCCTACTACTGTGAGGCGTACCTGGGCATGATGCCGTCTGTTGCACTCCTGCGACATCTCTTCTTCCTCCGTGTCAGTGGAGAGCATGCCTCCGGATGCACTAATTTCATCGCCTGCGTCAAGGCCAACTCGATCTCGAGAACCGGGAAGAGAGCCGACAACATTCGATCCAAGTGGGTCATGATGGACGCCAAGCACGCCCATCCGTGCCTGGTGTTGCCGATGGAGGCGCCTCGGTAGAGCAAGGGGTGGCCCAAGGCAGAGCTTGTCGATGAGCGGGCATCATCAGTGTTGGGGCAGATGATGACTGACCTGAAGCCAGGCAATGCGAGGGCGGCCAATATAACATGAAACATGTGGATCCAAATCAGCCCCTTACGAAGCAACGCATAAACTAGGGTTTAAGCTTCTATCACTCTAGCAACCCATCATCTACTTATTACTTCCCAATGCCTTCCTCTAGGCCCAAATAATGGTGAAGTGTTATGTAGTCGACGTTCACATAACACCACTAGAGACTAGACAACATACATCTTATCAAAATATCAAACGAATACCAAATTCACATGACTACTCATAGCAAGACTTCTCTCTCGTCCTCAGGAACGAACGTAATTACTCACAAAGAATATTCATGTTCATAATCAGAGGGGTAATAATATGCATATAGGATCTGAACATATGATCTTCCACCAATTAAACCAACTAGCATCAACTACAAGGAGTAATCAACACTACTAGCAACCTACTAGCACCAATCCCAGACTTTGAGACAAGAATTGGATACAAGAGATGAACTAGGGTTTGGAGATGAGATGGTGCTGGTGAAGATGTTGATGGAGATTGCCCTCTCCCGATGAGAGGAGCGTTCGTGATGACAATGGTGATGATTTCCCCCTCCCGGAGGGAAGTTTCCCCGGCAGAACAGCTCTGCCGGAGCTCTAGATTGGATCTGCCAAGGTTCCGCCTCGTGGCGGCGGAGTCTCGTCCCGAAAAGTTCCTTCTTATTTTTTTTCTCATCAAAAGACTTCATATATGAGAAGATGGGTGTCGGAGAGCCACCAGGGGGCCACGAGGTAGGGGGCGCGCTCTAGCGGGGGGGTGCGCCCCCACCCTCGTGAGCAGGGTGTGGGCCGCCTGGCCTTCATCTTTGGCGTGGATTTTTCTTTATTTCTTTTAAGATGTTCCGTGGAGTTTCAGGACTTTTGGAGTTGCGCGGAATAGGTCTCTAATATTTGCTCCTTTTCTAGACCAGCATTCCAGCTGCCGGCATTCTCCCTCTTTATGTAAACCTTGTAAAATAAGAGAGAATAACCATAAGTATTGTGATATAAAGTGAAATAACAGTCCATAATGCGATAAATATCGATATAAAAGCATGATGCAAAATGGACGTATCAGCGCCCCCTCTGGGAGCTCGAAGAAGAGGAAAACAAAACCCGCCTAAGGCCAGGGCACCTGCCTAGCGATGAATTGGACGCCGTCCCGCGCCTCGTAGTCGGGGACAACCAGGAGTACCCGCCTAGCACCTTCGTTCCCCTGTTCCAACGCAGGGACCGGGAGGAATTCGTCGCCTCCAGGATGACTTTTGATGCACGCGGGCTAGTGCCGCCGGCGCTTCTGGGAGCTCCTATGGCGCAGAAACCTATGGAGGTTTCTTCTGGCGAGTCCCGCGGAGAGGGGGAAGAGGAGGTGGACTCTGAGAAGACCCCGAAAGAGGTGGGGGAGACTTCCCCTCTGAGCAAGGCCGAGATTCTCCGCGCCCTTCCTGATGATGCCGAAGCCAACGCCTGCCAAGGGGAGAGGGAGCAACCCCTCATCCCGACAAAGGGTAGGTTGTTGCTGGTGGTCCGTGGTGCCGCCTCCACCCCAACAGCTCCTGGGGCTGGATCCGGTTCTGCCTCCGCACCGCTTGGCGCCGCCAGAGCCCGAACGCCTGCCCTTCAGGTCCCGATGCTGTCAGGCTTCAAGCTTCAAAAGCGAAAGGTGGATTACTTCGCGGTGGACCGGTAGGTGTCTCGAGCTTCGCTTTATCCCTGCCGGTACTTTGTCACACCCCTAGCTTCTGGCATTGCACTAGGGTAACTTCATTGGTGCATCATGTTTAAACTTTGAAAGAAACTTGAAATGGGGATTCCCTAAACCCTAGCATTAAAGGAATTCACTAGGTTCAACCAAAATATTTCCAGTAAATCCAAATGGCTTTAAAAAAATGTTCATCATTCTTGGAAAAAGCTGGAAAGAGTAACCAGAGGTGATGCACATTTTTGCATGACATATTTGGGCTCTGGATTAAATCATATGTTATTTGAATTTGGGCATTTAAATGCTAGTAAATATTTTAAATGCCCAAGTAATCCTAAACTGAAATGTTCCATGTTGGGTATTTTCTATACAATGGGCATGTTCAGTTTGGTGATTTTTGTAAGGGTCTAGGTATTTTTAGAAAAGCCACAAAGATTACAGAAAAATAGAAAAGAAAAATAAAGAGAGAGAGAGAGAAACCCACCGGGGCCTCACCTGTGCTGGCCCAGCCCACCTGGTTTGTGCCAGTTGTCACCCACCTCTGCCAGTAGGCAGAGGCGTGTCGCCGGCGCGCGCACCCGCGGCCACCTCCTGCTTCCACCTCTTGTCGTCTCCCCATCGCCCTGGCGT
>NC_057800.1:77263933-77315172 GCF_018294505.1 Triticum aestivum
ATCGCCGCCGCTTGCTGCCACGGCGTCCACCGGCCACCCCTCGACCCCTCTCCGTCTCCGGGAGCTCCGCCATCGTCTACTACATCTCCTCGATGACGGAAGCAAGCCCAGATGCCCGGAAGCGTCGCCATCAAGCTCGTCCCCGCCGCTTCTTCCCGGAGATCGCCGCCGCCGTTCCGTTGTCACCAAGCCGTCCCTGAGCCCACTTAGCGTCTCATCCAACTCCTCGTGAGCTCCTCTTCCTCTCCCCTCACTCCGTGCACTCGACTTCGTTCCCTAGCTAGCTGCCCCGCGGGACCCGACAGCTCATCGCCGTCGTAGTTCCTCACCGTCGTGGCCAGGGCCACCCCAGCTTGCGCCTGAGTGCGTCACCGTGTTCGCTGCACTCCCAGGAGCCCGCAGCACCCTTCGGTTTTCCCCTCTAGTCCACCGTAGCGACGAATCCATCCTCACCCGAGCTCCGGCCGCCGCCGCGAGCTCCGTTCCGGCGAGCCCCGGCGCCCCCACGGCCACCCACCTACCTCCCTGGATGCGGGCGAGCCCGGGCTACGCCCCGATGCCCTTAGCCACCGCCCCCGTCGCCTTTAGCGCAAGTCCGACGCATTGCCGCCGCGGGTTTGGTCGCCGCCGGCCAACTCCGGCGACAGCCGACGTGGCGGGGTCATTAGTGCTAATCCCCGCCAGCTGGACCGCACCTAGTCACTGACAGCGGGCCCCGTAGTGGGTCAAAGCCCAGTTAGCGCCGGGTTTGACCCGTCGCCTTGATTCATGTATGCTTGTCCCCATGGGTTAGTGCCGCTTTGGGTTCACGACTAGCCATGTCGGCCCGAGTTCTCTGTCATATGGATGTTAGCGACACTATCATATACGTGAGCCAAAAGGCGCAAACGGTCCCGGGCCATGGTAAGGCGACACCCATGGGAATACCGTGCATGAGGCCGCAAAGTGATATGAGGTGTTACCAGCTAGATCGATGTGACTTGGAATTGGGGTCCTGGCATACTTGTTATTTCTTGACGCTCGCCCTTGGTTGATTAGGTCGGCATCTTCGGCAAAGAAGAGGAAGGAGGATACGGCGGCCGTGTCTCCCCCTGTCGGTGTCAAAACCGGCGGATCTCGGGTAGGGGGTCCCAAACTGTGCGTCTAGGACGGATGGTAACAGGAGGCAAGGGACACGAAGTTTTACCCAGGTTCGGGCCCTCTTGATGGAGGTAAAACCCTATGTCATGCTTGATTAATATTGATGATATGGGTAGTACAAGAGTAGATCTACCACGAGATCGGAGAGGCTAAACCCTAGAAGCTAGCCTATGGTATGATTGTTGTTCTGTATGTTGTCCTATGGACTAAAACCCTCCAGTTTATATAGACACCAGAGAGGGTTAGGGTTACACAAAGTCGATTACAATGGTAGGAGATCTATATATCCGTATCGCCAAGCTTGCCTTCCACGCCAAGGAAAGTCCCTTCCGGACACGGGACGAAGTCTTCAATCTTGTATCTTCATAGTCCAGGAGTCCGGCTGAAGGTATAGTCCGGCCATCCGGACACCCCCTAATCCAGGACTCCCTCAGTAGCCCCTGAACCAGGCTTCAATGACGACGAGTCCGGCACGCAGATTGTATTCGGCATTGCAAGGCGGGTTCCTCCTCCAAGCACTTCATAGAAGATTTTGAACACAAAGATAGTGGCTGGCTCTGCAAAATAAGTTTCCACATATTGCCATAGAGAGAATAATATTTACACAAATCTAATCAGCTGACGTATTCCCTAGTGTGACACGCACCAGGGCCAAGCCTTTATTCGAATCATTTTATTGTCCCACCTCAGCATGTCATGCGAGGCGGTTTCCTTGGCACGTCTCGTTGAAGCAGAGATCGTGTCCCCTTATTCCGGGATTCTCATCAATACGGGCGTGGGCAACCCAACCGTGCCATTGATTACGGAGCTTGGAGATAAGCAAGTTTTACCAGGCTGGTGGGGACACGTAGTTGCGTCCACCCATATAAGGGGATAACGATCCACCTTTTCACCTACGCCTTCTTCCTCCTTTGCCTATCCATTTTCGCGCACTCGAGCTCCAGCGCCCAAGTCCGCACTCCCCACCTCAACCTTCTCCAGCCATGTCCGGAGCGGGAGGCAAGTGGATGGTCTCCTCCGTCACGGAGGGACACATCAAAAAACTAAGGAAGGCCGGATACTTGTCTAACGACACCACGTACCGGCTTCCCGAAGAGGGGCAGGTCCTCCCCACCCCAAGACCCCATGAGAGGGTAGTGTTCCTTCCCCACTTCCTCCGCGGATTGGGCTTTCCTATCCACACATTCGTCCTAGGACTCATGTTCTACTACGGCCTGGATTTCCATGATCTGGCCCCGAACTTCATCCTCAACATCTCGGCGTTTATCGTCGTGTGTGAGGCTTTCCTCTGCATCCGCCCCCATTTCGGCCTATGGCTCAAGACTTTCAATGTCAAGCCGAAGGTGGTGCGCGGCAACCAGGTGGAGTGCGGAGGCGCCATGGTGGGCAAGATGCCCAACGTCTTATGGCTCGAGGGCTCCTTTGTGGAGACCCTAAAGGGGTGGCAATCGGGGTGGTTTTACATCACCGAGCCGCGCGACCCTGAGTGGGTCGCAGCCCCCGAGTTCCGGTCCGGACCACCAACACGGCTCACGTCCTGGAAAGAGACGGGCCTGTTGTGGGGCAGCAAAGGAGAGGTGACTGGACTGCAAACATGCATCCAAACCCTAGTGGACAAGCAGCTCAAGGTTGTCAACGGAGTCCAGGTTATGCTCATCCGCCGGATCCTCCCGTGTCAACAACGGGCCTTCAATCTGTGGGAGTTCAACTGGCGCAGCACCGAACTCTGAGCAGGCTTTTTGACACGACGTACGAAGATGCCTGGAAGGTGCTTCTCAAGGGTGCCGAGGCTCCCGCATCCGCTACCGAGGATCGCGGATTCAGCGTGCAGCGTCACGCTAGCGCGGTAAGTTGTTTGTACCTTTTACAGGGCATTAATTTTTCATAGTTTAACTCTATGCGGGATCTAGGCTCCCTTACCTTTGACAGGTTTGGCAGGCGAAGTCCGGATAGATCGACTGTCCTACTCCTTTGCTCGAAGACCCAGCCGATGCCCGCTTGGCGAAGCTACTGGTTCCGGCACCCTATGTGGTGCCGAATAAGAAGGCCACGAAGAAGGCCACGGGGACTCGAAAAAGTGCCCGGCGCCAGGAGGTGTCGGGTTCATCATCCGACGGCTCCAAGGCGCATTCCTCTCGTGAAGACGAGGAGGAGGAAGACGAGACCTCTTGGGGAGAGAAGAAAAGGAAAGCCGCCCTCACTGGGGAGGCCAAAGGGTCCAAGAAGGGGAAAACCCTTCCTCCGGACTACTCCACCGACGCCGACAACGGCAGAGAGGAGTGGCCGCTCAGGGCCAAGCCCCTGGCAAAATCGTAAGTATCCGGATACCAGAGTAATTCATAGTATTCCTTTATTGCACAGCTTTCCCTTATGTCGAATATGATTATGCAGCCCACCCAAAGACCAGCTCGACGCGTCGTCGAGCAGTTCACTAGACTCGTCGGATGTGAATTCGCTTCCGACTGCCACCTCCCCCCGCCCTATGGATGACGCCGAAGTATTGTCCCAACAGGTTCCAAGCTAGGAGGAGGTGGTCCTGGAGGCGCCGCAAGGCGACCTCCCAGACTCCAGGAGTAAAGGGCATAAAACCCCCCAGGGCTCGAAATCCGGCCCTATGCCGGACACCGCTCCGGAACCTTCAAAGGTTCCAGAGTCCGGCGGGCGACCTCCTTCCAAGAGGAGCAAGCCCGCCGTGCCGGTGACCCCCGTCCAACCGGAGGCGCCGGACAATCTTTTGGAGGTGCTCAAAGGCGCCTCCATCGATGAGGAGCACCACACCATTATGAGTGTGGTGGTCCAGAAGGTTCAGTCCGCCAAGAGTGGACTGAGTGAAGCTTGTGCTAGCCTTTTAACAGGCTTTGAGGTAAGTAAAGAATGTGTAAATAATATTACCGCATTGACAGTAGCCCCTGATGCTCTGTTTGGCGTTCGTGAAGAAAAGCCGAAAAGAGGATCAAATAAAATTCACAGGAGTCTAACAAAAAGGAGTCAATATGCGTATGCAGGCTTCTCTGCCGGCGTCCGCCGCACTGACTGCGGAACTGGACACGCTAAAGCAGAACCTCGAGCAGTCCGAGCAAGAGTTCGGGCGTGCCAAGAAGCAACTTGAGGACATGGAAGGTAAGAAATACCTCGCTCAAATATAAATAAAAAAGGTGCAATTGCAAAAAATGACAAGAATATCGTGGCTATTGTAGGGGCCACGTCTGAGGTGGCGACCCTTAAGCAAGCGCTGGTCGAGGCCGAGAAGAGGGCGGCCATGGAGCGCACCGAGCGGGAGAAGTATGAGGCCCAGGTTGTCAAGGTGCGGCAAGAGCTCCAGGCTCTCATGAAAAAACATGAGAGTTTGGAGCTTGACTCAAAGACGCGAGCGTCCGAGCTCGCGATGGCTATTCAAAATGCCAAGTCTGCTAAGGCCGAATCCCAGAAGACCCTCCAGGAGTTGGATGCGGTGAAAAAGATAGCGGCGGGTAAGGCATTCTTTATGCAAAGAAAACACATAAACGTGAGTTGCTTGTTACTTACCCGAATCCGGAGCTCTCCAGGAGCATTCGCAGATCTTCCCCGTAGCGTGTCCGATGCCGCCGCATTCTATCGAGCCAAGGACGGCAGCTCGACAGAGAAGGTGTTCTGGTCTCAGCATGCTGAGGCCGGACACCCCGTGCCCCTCAGCGACCAGCTGAAGCAACTAGTCGAGCTCCACAAGGCAGCCGAACAGGACATGAAGGACCTCATAGTTCGGCTGTGGCCTGGCGAGGCTCTACCTGGGAGCTATTTCGGGCTGGTGCGGCGGCTGGTGGGGGCCTGTCCAAGGCTCGAAGTCATCGAGCGCTCCGTCTGCATTGAATATGCCCGTAGGGCCCTTGCCTGTGCTAAGGTGCACTGGGGCAAGCTGGATGCTAAGAAGCTTGTGAAGGACGGGCCACCGCCAGGGAAAGAGCATCGCAAGCCCGAGAATTATTATACGGATGTTCTGAAGGGTGCCCGCCTTGTGGCAGATGAATGTTCCAGGGATGTAATTTTTGAGTAGAACTCGCTCGTTTTGTCCTGTGCGCTGAAAACTTGTTCATATGCGCTAAGCAATGCTGTTGGAATTTAAAATATTACCTTCTGTGCGGCTGTTTATCAATTCTGAGAGATGGCGAGTTGTCGGCTTCTGCCCCCGTGCGCTAGTGCTGGGGTGTTCGGGGATAAACCTGAGCGCTCTTTTCCCCATGGTTGGGTCCTTCGAGGGAGGCGCTCAGCACAACGAACAAGGCAATCAGACTCTAATGCATGAACACTCTCACTTAGCCATAGAATTCTATAATTTTAAATTTCGGCGAAGCCCCTGGTATTCGGAAGACCGAGTTCGGGGCGCTATCCACGCCTTGGCCGGACAGAGCTGACTCCTCGCTCTAAGTGGCATAAGTCTTTAGTGACTTGAAAAACCTCTCGAACAGCGACCAGCTGTCGCTTCATCATGACAGTCAGTTTTAGCTTTCTCTACTGAGGTGCTTGACCCAGCTCAATTGGGGCACAATCGCAGTAGTTCTCCTAGTGCTATCTTAGCCGACATAGCGGAACGTAAGGCACCAAAACATAGGAGCCGATGCATATAATGCTATAAGTTTGGGGTGCCGCACTTATTAAAGTGTTTGGACTTCTCACACCATATTGAGGGGTACTAAAGCCCCTGGCGTATTTTGGCCATACCAAAGTGTACGGGTGCAACATGTCGTTAAGGAACATATATTAAAAAAAGAGTAATGCAAAAATAGACAAAAGCTATGCATTGTTTATTAAAAAGGGCTGCGATCAAAGAAGAACGATACGAATAATGCGATAAGCAAAAGGTTGGACTATTTAACATGTCCGTTCCAGGGTCAGGCTGCGGAATGGTATGCGAAACAGGTATACTGCTCGTGATAGAGACCACCTGGGAGTTCCGTAACGCGGCATGGCTTGTCTGCTTCCCTGGTTCTTGCATCGTTTGTGCGGCAATTGAACTGTCGAATAGGCCTTCTGAAGAATGGAGTCCTGAAAGTAAGAGACATCTAAAAAAATCGGCAGCCCCTGGTGTGGTTTAAGCCGTGTTTCGGGCGTGCCGTGATGGTGCCCCTCCCCCTGTACCCAGGATATTTGTAGAGCGTAGTTATGTAGGCGAAGCACTGGCGTCACATTTTTGCGAGGGCTGGGGTTGGGGCCGCATTGCTACGCCTTCTCGGAACATGCCAGGCGGTCTTGTTGTAGGTTACTCCGGGCACGCTTGACGGTGTCCGGGCGTTTAATGGCCGGACTAGAGAACTGCCTAGAGAGGCTGCTTTGTACTTCCGCTGCAAGGGCCGCCGTGTGCTCCTCCGTTCGGAGGGAGCGTTCGGTGTTTCCATTGACCGTAATTACTCCTCGAGGGCCTGGCATCTTGAGCTTAAGGTATGCGTAGTGAGGTACCGCGTTGAACTTGGCGAATGCGGTTCGCCCGAGCAGTGCGTGATAGCCACTGCGGAATGGGACTATGTCGAAGATTAACTCCTTGCTTCGGAAATTATCCGGAGATCCGAAGACCACTTCAAGTGTGACTGAGCCTCTATAGTTGGCCTCTACACCTGGTACTATGCCTTTAAAGGTCATTTTGGTGGGCTTAATCCTCGAGGGATCTATGCCCATTTTCCGCACTGTATCCTAGTAAAGCTGGTCAGGCTGCTACCGCCGTCCATAAGGACTCTAGTGAGATGAAATCCGTCAATAATTGGGTCTAGAACCAATGCGGCGAATCTGCCATGACGGGTGCTAGTGGGATGGTCCCTTCGATCAAAGGTGATCGGGCAGGAGGACCATGGGATGAACTTTGGGGCGACTGGCTCTACCGCATATACGTCCCTTAACGCGCGCTTCTGCTCCCTCTTGGGGATGTGGGTTGCGTATATCATGTTCACCGTCCGCACTTGTGGGGGAAAACCCTTCTGTCCATTGTTGTTCGGCGGCCGGGGCTCTTCGTCGTCATCGCTATGCAGCCCCTTGTCGGTATTTTCGGCATTTAACTTGCCTGCCTCCTTGAACACCCAACAATCCATGTTGGTGTGATTGGCCGGCTTCTCGGGGGTGCCATGTATCTGGCACAAGCGGTCGAGTATTCGGTCCAAACTGGACGGGCCCCTAGGATTTCTTTTGAATGGCTTTTTCCGCTGACCGGATTTATGGCCTCTGAATCCGGCATTAACTGCCGTATCCTTAGCATTGTCGCCGTTAATGCGGCGCTTTTGCTTGTTGCGACGTGACCTGCCACTACTGTCCCTGGTATCCAAATTACCGGGGTTCTTGGTCATATTGTTGCTACGAGCAAGCCAGCTGTCTTCTCCCATGCAAAAGAGGGTCATGAGTGTCGTGAGTGCTGCCATAGATTTCGGCTTTTCCTGTCCAAGGTGCCGGGCAAGCCACTCGTCACGGATATTGTGCTTGAAGGCTGCTAGGGGCCTCTGCGTCCGGACAGTCGACTATTTGATTTTTCTTTGTTAGGAACCGTGTCCAGAATTTCCTGGCCGATTCCTCTAGCTGCTGAATTACGTGGCTTAGGTCATCGGCGTCTGGTGGTCGCACATAAGTGCCTGGAAATTGTCGAGGAATGCGGCTTCCAGGTCATCCCAACAACTGATTGATCCTTCTGGCAAGCTGTTAAGCCAATGCCGAGCTGGTCCTTTAAGCTTGAGTGGGAGGTATTTGATGGCGTGGAGATCATCGCCGTGGGCCATGTGGATATTAAGGAGATAATCCTCGATCCATACCGCAGGATCTGTTGTGCCATCATATGATTTGATGTTTACGGGTTTGAAACCCTCGGAGATTTGATGATCCATTACTTCGTCTATGAAGCATAGTGGGTGTGCGGCGCCTCTGTACTGGGCTATATCACGACGTAGCTCTGATGAACTTTGTCTACTGTGTTCGGCCCTACCAGATTTGTGTCCGGCGTGACGGTTACCGTCTCGAGCCGTGGGGCGCCCACGCGATCCGTAGATCGATCTTGTTTGCCTTGCCTTGTCCTCCAACATATCTCGCAAGTCAGACGCATTTTCCCGTGCCTTGGTACGGGGTGCGGCTTGAGTGGAGGGCAGAGAGGCCTCTCTGTCACGGCCACGAGGTGGCCGGTCGGCCATATCAAGTGCTGGTGATGTAGGTTTAAGTGCTTCCTCCTCTAATCGGGGTAGCTACCTGCGCTTTGGGTAGCTCTTGGAGGGACGTTCGAGTTTATGCTCTTCGGCCGCAAGGACTTCAGTCCATCTCTCGACTAGCAAATCTTGATCAGCTCTAAGTTGTTGCTGTTTTTTCTTAATGCTTCTTGACGTGGCCATAAGCCTGCGTTGAAAACACTCTTGCTCGAGGGGATCCTCTGGCACGACGAATTCGTCCTCGTCGAGGCTTGCCTTGTCTTTGGAGGGAGGCATATAATTATCGTTCTCAACCTCTCTGTCTGCCGCTCTCTCATGAGGGCTGGCTTCTCCATCCTCCTATGCTGAATCTTGCTGGAGGGGGTTTTCTTCGGCACTCTGTGGAGTATTATTATCTCCCATCACTACTAGAAAAAGGGCTATAGATGGGATTGACACTAATGGCGCACCAGACAAGCGGTGCGCCATTAGTACATACTAATGGCACACCACCTTCTGATACGCCATTAGAGCTGAAACTACTAATGGCGCACCTGGCCCAGGGTGCGCCATTAGTATCAAATTTTCTTTTTGAACTAGTGCGCCTGTCCAAACATACTAATGGCGCATCCAGACACAGTGCGCCATTACTAGTTGTAACTAGTAATGGCGCACCTGTCGGAAAGTGCGCCACTAATGTTGTTTTTTTATTATATTTTTTATTCCTTTTTTTGCAAAACTACTAATGGCGCACTGTACGACCGTGCGCCATTACTAGTTTAAACTAGTAATGGCGCACTGTGGAACAGTGCGCCATTAGTATGTTTCTATTTGCAAAACTACTAATGGCACACCACCAGAAGGTGCGCCATTAGTAACCTGAATTACTAATGGCGCATTTAGAGTTGGTGCGCCATTAGTAAATGGGCAGCAACAAGATATTTTGGACAGCCTCTCCTACCCACACTCACTTTCTCCCCACTTCATTCTCTCCACCTCCTCCTTGTCTCAGGTGCCTCCTCTTTTTCACCTCATTTCCACCATAGATTCATTCAATTTAAGTGGTTAAATTACCTAGTTTTGATAGGTAAGTAAGGGGGGAAGCTATATTTATGTTGTTCTCCCTACAACAATGTGCACATGCACTTTTTATGGCCTAGCTAGATCTATATATGTTCGTGGTGTTGCATATGTTTGTGGTGTTGCATATGTGTTTGTGATTGGAGGTGTACCGATATTTGAAATGCGATAGTTGCCAATATTTTGCCGGAATGTTGATTCATTTCCGTTTCGGCGAGAATTTTGGCATTAAGCATTCTTTTTGGTCCTATTTTGAGGGAAAGTCATGCCAAATTTTTTCTTGGTTCTAAAATATCGTTTTGCTCTACCCCGCAGGCGACCATGGTCCGCACGATGACTGAAGGCATCGTGAATAGGTTTTTGAGGTCCGCGAAGGCCGAGATGCTTCAAAAGAATGAGACGGAGATAAGATGTCCATGTCGAAGATTCAAGTTGAAGAGCCTTATTGCGGACCCGGAATCCGGGCAGGTGCGGGACCACCTGCTCTTGCGTGGTTTCATGGATGGCTATCGGTGGCAAGGTGATGAAGATGACTACGAAGTCGTCCATGGGGGTCGTGCAAGAAATGAGGAAGGGAAGCAAGACAACCACCGCGGCTCGGGCGGGCAAGAGGACGAAGAATCCCCAGGAGATGATCACGACGGTGATGCTGTACACAGTCATCATGTAGAAGATGTAGGACATGATGATGAGGAAGATGCCGGAGAAGACGACGGGCATGATCATGAAGATGATGATGTCGGCAGAGTAGACGACGCTGGACCATCGATGGGCTGGGTGCAGGACCCTCATATTCAAGAGCTGCTTCTTAAGCAGACGGATAACGCAAGAGCTGCCGCCCGAGAGAAAGCCAAGATGGATCAACTTGAGTTAGACGCGGTTACTCCATTGTATGAAGGATGCAGGCCCGAGGATACCCGCCTGAAAGTAACACTCATGGCTCTGGAGATGAAGGTAAAACACAAAATGACCGACGCATGCTTCGACGAGAAATGTCATTCTGGCACGAACGTCTTCCCAAGGGGAACAAGTGCCCGACCAGTTTGGAGGAGGCGAATAAAATGGTGTGTCCTCTGAATTTACCGCACGTGAAATACCATGTGTGCATGAACAATTGCATCATTTATCGGGACGAGCACGCGGAGTCTACCATATGTCCGGTGTGCGGCGTCACTCGATACAAGAAGAGGAAGAAAGCTCCTCGAAAAGTGGTGTGTTACTTTCCGATCACTCCTCATCTGTAGCGGTATTTCACGGACCCTAAGGTAGCAAAGCTCCTGCGTTGGCACGCAGATAGGGAGGAGGAAAAGCGAGAAGATGACGCAATTGATCCGGAGATAGATAAAAAAGACAAGATGCTGAGTCACCCTAAGGATGCGAGCCAGTGGCAAGCGTTGAACTTCGAAGACCCAGAATTTGGGAACGATCCAAGGAACATCGTGCTGGGCGCGAGCACCGATGGAGTCAATCCATTTGGCAGCCAGAGAAGCACACATAGCACCTGGCCTGTGTTTGTGTGGATGTACAGCCTTCCCCCCTGGTTGTGCATGAAGAGGAAGTTCATTCACATGAGTATGCTAATTGAAGGACCAAAACGACCAGGGAACGACATCAATCTGTATCTGGGGCTGCCGAAAGAGGAGCTTGACACGCTGTGGAAAACGCCAGCCAATACGTGGGACGCCGCAGAGAAAGAATATTTCCCCATGAGAGCCGCGCTGCTCACGACGGTGCAGGATTATCTCGGTTACGAATATGTCGCGGGGCAGGTGGTCCACGGATTTTCTGGATGCGTCAGGTGCATGGATGACACAACATATCGCCAGCTAGATAGAGATCCCGGGTCTTCGAAAACCGTGTTCATGAGACATCGAAGGTGGCTTCGCGACGATGACCCGTGGAGAAAACGCAAGGATCTGTTCGATGGTGAAACCAAACCCCGAGGACGCCCGCGTACGAGGAGTGGCGAGGAAATAGACGAGCTGTTGAAAAATTGGAAAGACTGCCCACTGCTGGGAAAGAAGCAAAAGGCTCCAGAGCCGAGAAAGAAGCGAAAGGCGCCAGAGCCGCTACTGAAGGTATGGAAAATGAGGTCTGTTTTCTGGGACTTGCCGTACTGGAAGATCCACCGTGTGCCTCACAGCCTTGATGTCATGCATATCACGAAGAACGTGTGCGAGAGTCTGCTTGGTACCCTGCTCAACATGCCAGAGAGGACCAAAGATGGGCCGAAAGCAAGGGCAGACTTGAAATCAATGGGCATCAGGCAGGAGCTTCACGCTATATATGATGGTGATGATGAGGCGAAGCAGGACGCGGAAAGTCGTCGCAAAGGCAAAAAGGCCAAGAAGACCGGAAATGACTACCCTCCCGCGTGCTTCACTCTAAGTCAGGAGGAGATCAAGCAGTTTTTCACCTGCCTCGTAGGAGTAAAACTTCCTTACGGTTACGCGGGGAAGATAAGCAGATACCTAGACCCAGCAAAGCTGAAGTTCAGCGGGATGAAGTCTCACGACTGTCACGTGCTGATGACGCAGATACTTCCAGTTGCAATCCGTGGGATCATGGACGCGCACGTCCGTGAAACCCTATTTGGCCTATGCAACTTTTTCGACGTCATCTCTCGGAAGTCTGTTGGCATGAGGCAACTCAGTAGGCTACAGGAAGAGATCGTGGTGATACTATGTGAGCTTGAGATGTACTTCCCGCCCGCATTCTTCGACGTTATGGTGCATCTGCTGGTCCATATCATGGACGATATCATCCAACTCGGGCCCGACGTTCCTGCACAGCATGATGCCGTTCGAAAGGATGAATGGTGTCATCAAAGGATACGTTCGCAACATGTCACGTCCAGAGGGAAGCATAGCCAGGGGCTTTCTGACTGAAGAGTGCATCTCCTACTGCACGAATTATTTAGGCATCGAGAACCCCGTTGGTCTGCCCGTCAACAGGCAACTCGGCAGGCTCGCTGGATGGGGTCACCATGAGGGTCGCCGCGAAATGCATGTCGACTTCGAGGGTCGACTCGCCGACTTTGAAAGAGCAAACCTAATCGCGCTACAACACATAGACGTGTTCGATCCTTGGGTGGTAGAGCACAAAACCTTTATTAAGAAGACGTACAATGACCGAGGCCAACAGAGGACGGACAGAGATATACTCAAAGAGCACAACTCATGTTTCACGCGTTGGTTCAAGCAGAAGCTTCTGTCGTACCCTTTACATGAGGATTCTTCCGTGGAAGAACAACTCATATTCGCCTTGTCACAGGGCGCCGAGCACAACCTGATGACCTATGAGGCGTACGATATCAACGGCTACACATTCTACACCGAGGCCAAGGACATGAAGAGCGATGGTTATCAGAACTCCGGGGTAATGATGGAATCCTACACCGGTAATGACAAGGACAGATACTACAGAAGGATCGAGGAGATCTGGAAACTGAGCTACGCTGGAGAGAAGGTCCCGATGTTCCGTGTCAGATGGGCCAAGAGCGTCCTAAAAGAAGAACGGTATTTCACCACCATGGTTATACCCGAAGCCAAATCCAAGACCGCGGGCGCAAACGTCACCGCGAAAAATGAGCCATGGGTACTGGCTTCCCAAGTGGACCAATGCTTCTTCACTATCGACCCGTCAAAGCCCCGTCGTGTTGTCGTGAGGAGAGGCAAAAGGAAGATCATCGGAATGGATGGAGTAGCCAATGAGCAAGACTTCGACAAGTACGGCGACCCGAGGATCGAACATGACGACGATGATGAAGTAGCAGCATACACCACAAGAAGAAGCAGGACCACCCTACCTAAAGGACGTCCGTTCCACAGAAGAACTCCATTTGCGAAAAAGAAGGGCAAGAAGATTGTGAACAGATATCTAACTAAGATCGATTGTATTTAAATAGTAGCCTTCATTTCTCGATTGTATTTCATGGGCACTTTTTGAACTATCATGAATATTTTTAAATTTCATGGACAGTCGATCTCGATCCGCCTCCATCTCGATCGCTATCCCACCTCGCCAGATCCGGTCCCCCTCGCCGCCGAGCACCCCCCGGTCCACCGGCCGCCGCCGCCGACCCCCCGCACCCTCGATTCCCTTACTCAACCGCCACCGCCGACCCCCCCGCACCTTCCCCTACTCAACCGCCGCCGCCGACCCCCCGCACCCCGCGCACCCTCCCCCGCTCCACCGGCATTACTGTTTGATGATATTTTTTAAAAAATTATTACTGTCTTATAAAAAAAATATTACTGTTATGATTTGAACAAGTTTGAACATATTTAAACACAAATAAGTATCAAACAGCATTTTAAATGCATAAAAAAAATTTGTGGAGCCTGGGAATCGAACCCAGGACCTCCTGGTGTGAGAACTGGCTGCTGACCAGTCGAGCTAGTAGAGGGAACTTGGTGTGGATTAGGTCAGGTGGAAGATAACCTGTCGGCTCGAGCAGAAATAAAAAAAATACTAATGGCGCACCAGGGTGAGGTGCGCCATTAGTATGGATGTACTTATGGTGCACCGAGGGGTGGTGCGCCATTAGTATTGTGTCGCCCCCATCCGTATTTCCACCCCGGCCCAAACCTATCCCCTCTCTCTCCCTCGCCCTCGCCCTCGATCCCCTTCCCCTCTCCTCTCCCGACGATGCTGCCCCGCCGCCTCGACGCCGCCCCGATGCCGCCTCGACCCCGCTGCGACGTCTCCAACCACCACCGCCTGAGGCCCCGATGTCGGCGCCGCTCTCCCCGTCGCCCCACCTCGTTGGACGCCATCGCCCCGCCGCCCTCGTCGCTGGCGGCCCGGACGCCGCCCCGTCCACACCACCGTCGCCGGAGCACCACCACCACCCGGACCTCGTCGCCTCCTCCCCTGCGTCGTCGTCGTCCCCGACATCCTCCCCACGCCCCACTGCCCTATCCCTACGGCCCCCGTGAGCTCCCCCTCCTCCTCTCCCCCTCTCCCCCTCGCGTGCATGCGCTTATGTCGTTTAGCACATTCTCGGTCATATCCCGGATTCATGAGTGGTTGCTCGGCTGTGTCCGTTGACGCGGTGTAGCTCTTATGTTCGTCTAGATTTGGGGGGATCTTTGCGCACTGGACCTACTTTCATGCGTTCATCAAATTGGATGGTTGCTCCGGTGTGAATTTTTAGGCGGTTTGCTATTTGGGGGTTTATTTGAGCAAGTGCAAGTTATACTAGTATGCACTGGCAACAATCGCTGAATGCTGGCCTTTTGTGATTACTATGTGAATCTTCTGATGCAGGTAGTTGCTTAGTTATGCCCATTGACATGATAGCTGTTCTGCTTGTGTAGTGGGGGAATTGGGGATGTCTGCAAACCTGCCTCTCAACTGATTATATTTGCTCATCATGCTTCTATTTTTTTTCTTTCTATTGGAGCTTTGGTTGGATGGTTGCCGTGATATGGGGCTTTTAGTTTGTGTGGAATTGGGCATTGGTTTTGGGTCATACATATAGGATTGCAAATAATATCAGTAGGCACTGGAAAAATGTGTTAGTGTTGGCCTTCTGTGATCATGTGAACCTTCTGATGTAGGTTGTTTCCTAAGTTATGCCTATCGACACAATAGTTGTTCTAATGGCGTAGTGGGTGATTTGGGGATCTTTGCAAACCTTCCTCTGAACTGATTTTATTTGTTCATCATGCTTTTGTACTATTGGAGCTTCAGTTGGGTGGCTGCTGTGATATGGGGTTTTAGTTTTCTTGGAATTGGGGATTGATATTTGGATATACAGATAGGATTGCAAATGCTGTCAGTAGGACTGACTACTGATAGGCACTGTGATATGTGTTTGGTGTTGTGTTTTTGTGGATATCTGAACCTTCTATTATGTCTAGAGTGTTGAATTCTCGCCATTACGTATTGGACTTGCCATGTGCTGTGTAGTTTAGCTCCATTATTGTTCTCATATGTTGCCACCTTTTTTTGGGGTAGTTTTTGTTTGGAGATTGCAATTGGAATTGTTGTATTTGGTGCATCTGTCAGTCAACTTCTGCTGACCAGTTGATCGTCGTAACTTAAATCATCAACCAACTATGCAAGGGAATTAACCAGATTTGACAATGTTTAATCACAACTGTTTTAAAGCTTTTTTAGTACAACATGGGTCCACAATTAGCACATATTCTGTTATTGAAGTTTCATGGTCCCAACTAACACTCATAATGCAACCATGGTATTATTTTCCAGCTTCTTACCTAGGTGCTTCTGTATTGTGATTATTTTGTTTCGAGGGACTATAAAAATGCTTCCATTTATCAATAGAATTCCGGTTCTGTTTTGGAAGTTGGCGACACAGAAGATGGATCAGCGTCTTGCTGCCATGCTTAGTTTTTTATCCTTTCTCAGTTTTCTATCTGTCATACCAATATTAGTTCTGTAGAGTTCTCATCTTATGTAATGTTCAACTCTGACTAAACAGGTTCTGCAAACGGTCTTTTACTGCACTTGACTGAAGAAGTAGGTGTCTGCTATATCCTGTACTTGAGGTGAGTTGTGTTCTCAGGTTTACATTGCAATGGGCACTCTTCTTGTAAACACAAATTCAGATTTATATACTATATGCTGGCATGACTGTTTTTATTAGGCAGGACAGTGCAGTAGTTGATGTATCTTGGGTTAATATTAACCTAACTATTCTTTTTTCCTTAGGTTAATATTAAAATGTCCAGTGTATATATATTTGAAAATGATTGCTGCTAGATGTTAATTTGCTAGTACTAGCTAGAATTTGGCATTGAAAAGCAAAAGCAAAAGCTAATTAACTACTGGGTAATAGCACTGGTACTAGGTAGCTAAAATATGTGTTCTGAAACACTGAGAGCAGAAACACTTACTACATACATATGCTCAAGAAACACTTACTAACCAGAAAAGGTTTTGACTTGAAATGTTAATAGCACAGAGAGCACCACAAGTTAAACACCTCAATCTGTTAGTATTTGTCTGCATTTTCTCACATTCTTCTTGTATCTGATCCAGTATTGCTTGTAGTGGTTTGTCCAAAATGTTGAATGATACTGCTTGGAGATGCATATATTGTTTCACCTCTTCACATGCCAATGTATTTTCCATGTTGTGATGGAGGCCTTTTTTGCCTCGTCCACCCAAGAGGCCCTTGAGTTTGCTGGAATGTCGATTAACTTCCGTTCCGGCAAATTCGGGTACTCCATATGTCCTATTTTCAGCAAAGGTCATGCTGAAATTTTCCGTGAATTTTAGCATGACTTTGCTAAAAATAGGACATATGGGGTACTTGTGACTAATGCATGGGCCGGGGTATCTTAGTAGTTAATTAAGTAGGATCAAGTGCCCCGGCGTACTTGTGACTAATGCATGGCTTTTAGGGTGCCTTGGTGTCGATAAAAACCGAAATGATGAAAGCTTAGGCTTTTAGGGTGCCTCGGCGTCGAAAAACCCTCAATGATAAAAGCTTAGCTTTTAGGATGCCTCGGTGTCGACAAACCCTAAATGATGAGACCATGATCTTGTTCCTTGACAATAACCAACTTTTGACCAAACTTTGTTCCTATTTAGATAGAAACATGGCCAACAACGATGAGGCCGGGGGTTCGGGCGGCAAGGCATTCTGGAAGCTGTCCCAGGAGATGGAGGAACAACCTCACTTGTATGAGGACGCCGCCTTCCCCACTGATCCTGAGACCACTGATGGTACCGCCGAGGATGACCCCACTGATGCCACCACTGATGGTGCCCCGAGGATGCCACCACTGATGATGGCGGCGCACACACAGATGGCAGCCAACCGAAGAGGCAACGGAAGGACAGGCGCCTGACCGTTCTCCGCACCCTCAAGGAGGAAGTTACTGAAGTGGACTTCGACGGGAATCCAACGGCGCCCGAACGAATAGTCAAGGGGTACTCGCTTCAGCTCGGGTGCATTCTCCAGAGCACCGTCTCGATCAACACCGAGAACCTGAGGCATCTTGACCGAGGGAATTTGCGCAACCTCCTCTTCACGAAGCTGCACGAACGATACAAGTTCCCCGCTGAATTTGAAAACACAAGCCTCAAAGGGAATAAAGTGAACAATGATGCTCTCACGAAGATGAGCAAGGCCCTGTCTACTTGGAAAAGCAATGTGAAGAGAATGATCGAGAAAGGTGAGAGTTATGAGAAGATCAAGGAGAAAAATCCTTCGATCACCGAAGATGACTACAACGACTTCAAGATCAATTGCTCGAGCACCGCAAACTCCGAATCAAGTAAGTGGGGGAAAGAAATGCGGGAGCTGAACTTAGGGGAAAACACACTCGGTCCCGGCGGTTACAGAGTGGCGGAGCCTATATGGGACAAGGAGGAGGCGGACCGTGCCGAGCAAGGCCTACCGCCCCTCTTCGATAAATACGGTGACAAGCAGACCAGGAACTTTGTCAGGGCCCGATACAAGAAGGACCCGAAAACAAAGGAGCTTACCACGGATCCGAAGACCAGGGCGCTTGAGCTTGTTCTGGTAAGGAATACACCCCCGTGTAATTAGCTCCATATGGTTGCATTCTAATTAATGAAGCCAAATTTCTAAATGGTTCACATTCCTTCCGCAGGCGACTGAAAGCAGTAGCGCAGGGTCAACTAAGAGCAACCCTTGGGACACCACTCTAAATAGGGCGTTGAATGTAATGAAGAACAAGGATAAGCTCAGTAAGCCGACGTCAGCTGGTCGTGTGGCCGGCAAAGGCTTGTCAACAAAATGGTCGTCATACTATAACACTGGTGGGCGAAAGGAGAAAAAGACCAGCTCGGAAAGCCAGGCACGCGAGGTTCAAGAACTCAGGGCACAGGTGGCGTAGATTCCGGAGATTGTCCAAGAGCAAGTGGAACAACAACTCGGAAGGATGATCACTGCCATTGTGCCTACCTTGATCCAGGGGATTAGTGCGTGGATTGCGGGCGGCCAACAGGGGCCGCCCCCAATTCCTAGCTTCACGGCTAGCAACTCGCAGAACGCGATGGCGGGGCCATTGGTGTCTTCGACGCCGGCACGGGATCTTAATGCACCGGGGTGTATGCCAGCCGCACCTCTACAGCAAGCGGCCCCTCCGTCAACTGCACGCCCGCCGTTGGCGGTGCCTCGACATTAGCCGAGCTCGACGCCATCATCACGGTAACTAATTAAGCCTCTCTCGGCCGAGGACTTCATCTCCTTGCCTTTGATTGGGCATCCCTGATGCCCTACATGTTTTCGCAGGGCGCCGCCGATGTTCCGTGCACTTTCCTGCACTTCGTGAACAACGAGTTGGTCGATGTCGCCAAGGGCAAAATCGTTCAACCGGGCAACCCCTTGTTCCACGGTACCCAGATGCCACCCAACTTGTTTAGGGTTCAACTGGTTCGGGTGCTGCCAGGCTGCGACGAGTTGTTACCTCCGATTCGACCCGTCGGGGCCGACGATGATGACGTGATGACCCTCAGCGCCTGCCTGAGCTGGCCCCTGCTTTGGCCGAAGAGCCAGATTCGTTTGGGGGCGGGGGACGCCACCCCAAAGACAACACCGCCAGTCGTGCCGGCGCCAAGTCGGCCCCATGGCAAGACCGCCGCAACAGTGCTGGACATTCCTATGCCACTGGATCCAAACATGCATATGGCACAGGATCAGAACAATGACGACGATGATACATTTGCCAACATCGATCAGTACTTTGCCGATCATGGGTACGGTGGCGACTTCATGGGGCCTCCTTCTCAAGAACCCAACCCAACAAAAGACGTCCGCGATCTAGCTGGTACTGCGGAGAAGCCAAGTTGCAACAGGCGTCGTCTGCAGTTCAGCTCTCAGGAGACGCCTCCAGCTGCCGACTTCACCGAGCCTCAGATAGGCGAGGTGCGAAATATTATCAGCCCCAACACACTCAAGAAGGCGGTCTGTGAGCAGAACTCGGTCCCATTACAGGAGAAGAAGAAGGCACACAAAAGAAAGACTAACAAGGGTGCGGGCCAGCCGGCACCGAGTACGATCCGTGCTCAGGACGGGCCACCTTCACCTGAGGATTTAATGAGGAGGCTGCATGTGGCGGGTAGGCCGATGCTACCGAGAAATATGCTCGATGCTGCAACCGGTGCTATGCGGAGTCTGCATGGCAGTGTTCTTTCTTTGGAGAAGCGGCGTCTCAGAGAGAAGGATGTGGCATACCCGGTTTTCGCGGCCAAGGTGCCAGAGGGCAAGGGCTTTGTGGATAACTCCATCGGGGGTACGATCTTCCTGCGGTTTGATGACATCCATGCTGTGTTGAACCTTCATCCGCTGCACTACACCTTCATTCGGCTATTTTCGCTGAGTATGGAGATGCGGATCATTCGCGACAAGACCCCGGACATCGTGATAGTCGACCCCTTCTACATGCGTGCCAAGATCTTGGGCAGCGCTGGGGACCGACAAGTCGCGAGTTCTTACCTCGAAGGCATCATTCTAGCAAACCAAGATAAGGATAACTTCCTCGTGCCTTACTTTCCCGAGTAAGTCCTCCCCTCAACCGCCCCGTAACATATGAATTCTTAGATTTCAATCGTTTTTCTTTTAACATTCCGTGTTTTCTGCAGTGACACACATTGCACGCTCATCCTCCTAAGCCCCAAATATTCCATGGCCACATATTTCGACCTGGACCGTCATTCGAACGTAGACTACACAAATGTCGAGAAGGTTCTTGATGATGTTCTCCCCGGCTACGCCAAATCTGGAGGCACCTTCACCAGGCCTATTCGTAAGTACGGCAAGCACGTGTTCTCCCACAATACGACGTTCTGCTGCGTCAAGCAGCCACCTGGCGGTCAGAAGGGTGCCTACTATGCCATCCATCACATGCGGGCGATCGTACGGGACCATCATCAACTTCTACTACCGAGTAAACTCAAAGATTGGGCCGCGAGCGTGTCGGCAATCCAGGACGCGGACATCAGACAAGAATTCTTTCGCATCCAGTCGGAGTTTGCGGAAATCATCTATCAAGATGTCCTTCATACCTCGGGGCAGTTCTACCTCAGAAATCAACCGTCCAATAGTGACATCGACACAATGCTACAAATGCAGGCTGACAACGACCGTTATTTCATGACTCCCACGATAGACGACGGCTTCATCCACGCTCCGGTCCCTTGAGTCGAGTCGAAAGCAGTGATGCTGTGTCTAGTTCTGAAACATCGATTGGCTCATGTTGTAATTAAACTTTAATGAACTTGTAGTATGTCTCTTTGGTTTCGAGAGTCGTTCAACTTAGATGTAATCGCTGCTATTAATGTCTTGCTTTTCTCTTCCGATCATTCTGTTGCATACTTATATATTGCTTATGTATTGTCTGTGAATTGGTACTAACGTTTCGTTTGGCTAGTGCATAGTGATGCCGTCGTATATCGTGTACAAGGGTAAGGTTCCCGGAGTCTACGACGACTGGGAGGAGTGTCGGAGACAGGTTCACCGATTCAGCGGTAACAGTTACAAAGGGTACACCACTAGGGTCGAGGCCGAATCTAGATACGCCCGCTATCTAGCGGGAGAGGGGAGGGAGCGTTGGAGGAACCGGATGAAGACGAGTTTCATCGTGATGATGCTCATCGTGATGACCGCAGCTCTCTTCTATGTGATGGTAGTTTAGATGATCGATATCGACTTGTAATGTGAAGACAAACTCGCTACTCGCGGTCTCGAGACTTGTAATATAATGTTCTATCTTTGTTCGGTCTTTTCAATTCGGAGACTAATATGATGAATTGTATTCGGAGACTAATATGATGAATTGTATTCAGAGACTAATCTTCTATTGTATTCGATGAATCTGTTGTTGACGTGTGCTGTCTATATTTTGTCCAATTATACATTTTGTAACCTGTGCAAAGAACAGAAAATTAAAAAATAAAAAAACCCTAATATTCGTACTAATGGCGCATCACATCACAGTGCGCCATTAGTATGCCAAAGGATACTAATGGCGCATCATTAAACAGTGCGCCATTAGTATGCCGAAGTTACTAATGGCGCATCTTGTTGTTGTGCGCCATTAGTATGCCAAAGCACCTGGGTATACATGGCCCCCTGGGAGGCATACTAATGGCGCACTGTTGTATATACTAATGGCGCATCTGAGGTGCGCCATTAGTATACCAGATACTAATGGCGCACCTGTGGTGCGCCATTAGTAAAATATACTAATGGCGTGGCACTAATGGCGCACCACTAATGCGCCATTAATTGCCAAATTAGGTGCGCCATTAGTAGGCCTTTTCCTAGTAGTGCATGCTGGAATCACCGTATTTGCTTTGGCGGGATTTTGAGCGGCGCCGCTGATGCCGGCACTTAGGCTGTTTCTTGGAGGGGTCATCCTCCGCTATTCCATCGCCATCAGCTTTTTCTGGGGTGTCCACCATGTATATGTCATATGACGAGGTGGCTTTCCAGGGCCCAATAGGTGCTGGTTCTTCATCGTCTCCTGCATCGGCGTCCATACCGTCGATGTCTTCAGAGTCGAAGTCGAGCATGTCGGTTAAATCGTCGACAGTGGCTACAAAGTGGGTGGTGGGTGGGCTTTGAATTTCTTCATTGTCCGTATCCCAACCTTGCTGACCGCAGTCCGGCTAGGGCTCTCCTGATAAAGAGAGAGACTTTAGTGTCTTCAAAATATCGCCGAAAGGCGAGTGTTGAAAGTTGTCCATGGCAGTAAACTCCATGATCGGCGCCAAATCGGATTCGATCGGCAGGGGCGCGGAGGGTTCAGAGTCCGGAAAGGAGTCCGGCTCCTTGGAGTCACAAGTCTCGCGGAGTGCTGGGCTGGTGTTCGGCTCAATCGCCGTTGGGATTGCAGCCCCCGAGGCGGCGTCCAACCACCCATCCTCGATCGGCGCAGTTGGCTCCGTATTAAGGGTCGAAGCCGATGCGGGTGCGGCCTCCAGGGCACTGGTCGGCGGCAGAGCTAGATCATGCTCGTCGTGACAGTGCGGCGCACTCGACAGTGGCTCGAATCCGTCGAAGATCAAGTCCCCGCGGATGTCAGCCGTGTAGTTTAAACTTCCAAATCTGACCTGACGGCCAGGGGCATAGCTTTCGATCTGCTCCAGATAGCCAAGTGAATTGGCCCGCAGTGCGAAGCCACCGAAGACGAAGATCTGTCCGGGGAGGAAGGTCTCACCCTGGACTGCATCGCTATTGATGATCGTAGGAGCCATCAAGCCTAACGGCAACGACATAGAGGAACTCTCAATGAAAGAACCAATGTCGGTGTCAAAACCGGCGGATCTCGGGTAGGGGGTCCCGAACTGTGCGTCTAGGCCGGATGGTAACAGGAGGCAAGGGACACGAAGTTTTACCCAGGTTCGGGCCCTCTTGATGGAGGTAAAACCCTACGTCCTGCTTGATTAATATTGATGATATGGGTAGTACAAGAGTAGATCTACCACGAGATCGAAGAGGCTAAACCCTAGAAGCTAGCCTATGGTATGATTGTTGTTGTGTATGTTGTCCTACGGACTAAAACCCTCCGGTTTATATAGACACCGGAGAGGGTTAGGGTTACACAAAGTCGGTTACAATGGTAGGAGATCTATATATCCGTATCGCCAAGCTTGCCTTCCACGCCAAGGAAAGTCCCTTCCGGACACGGGACGAAGTCTTAAATCTTGTATCTTCATAGTCCAGGAGTCCGGCTGAAGGTATAGTCCGGCCATCCGGACACCCCCTAATCTAGGACTCCCTCACCCCCCGAAGGGAAAGGAGGCAGCAGCACCCGCATCTCCCCAGCCCAGTCATCCTCGCGGGGCCAAGAGGAACATCACCTCGTGGAATCAGCCCCCATGGCCCCGCTGGCTCCGGAGGTGCCGGCGCTTGGCTTGGCTGGTGAGGTCCCAGCTGCTCCGTAACCCATGGTCTCCCAAGCTCTGGTGATGGTGTTGCTTCCTCCCACTGCAACACCTTCACTCCCTGGTTCTTCTGCTCCTGCTGCTGTCCTGGAGCGTGCCCTTTCGGAGATGACCCAGCTGCAGGCCGATCTCCTAAGTGCGGACCTGCGCCTGGTGGCCGGGCGTCTAGAGTTGGCCTCTGGCTGGCTTCACTCTGATCTGGCGGTTCGCGCGGCGTTGGGCCAGGCTGCTGCGGCTTTCGAGAAGGAGAAGCAAGGAGCCGCCAGCGCTGCAGCTGATCATGAGGCGGCGCTGAAAGACGCCAAGGCCGCCCGTGACCGCTGCCAAGCGCTGGAGGGCAAGTTGTAGAGCCTGCACGACACGCACGCCGAAGAGGTACGCTGCCGCCAAGCGAAGGAGGTATAGATGGAGGCCCAGGTGGAAGCCGTCAAGAACTGTGATGCTGAGCTGGCGGAGCTGGGGAAGAAGCAGGATGCCGAGGGCAACCGGTTGGAAGAGTTGGAGTAGAAGATGGGGACGAGGGAGGTCGATCTTGACGCCAAGGCGCGAGTCCTGGCCGAAGACCGCGTGGCCTTCGCCGATCTCGGGAAGAGGTCTCGCAAGGCGCTGAAGACACTCTACGAGCACGGCCTGGAGAAGCCGCTGGACACCGACGTGGACGGCCCCACCCAGCTGCTTCCTCTCGTGGTGAAGGCGCTTGAGGAGGTCGTTGATGGCCTCGGTCCCATGGCAGAGGCAGAAGCTCGCGTCCTGTCTTCAGCCGCACTGACTCGCATCTTCAGCCATCTGCACCTCCGCGACCCCAGTGCTCGCCTTGATGAGATGCTGCAGCCTGTGGCTGAAGATCACTGCGAAGCCACCCCCGCGGCTGTACAAGGTCAAGTGGTGGCCTTGCTGGGGAGGTTCCGCGGCTTTGTCTCCGATCCTCTGTCTGGCGACACCGCGGATCCTGCGGCTGGTGGTGAAGGCGAGAACATCGTTGCCCACGAGGGAGCGCCTTCCGCAGGAGATGGCGATATCCAGGGGTGACCTACGGCTTTTCTTCCTGTTTCGCTCCTGTGACATGTATCAGGCCTCGTGGAGGCGTTTAGACTTTTTATTTGGCATTGTGAGAACAATATGCTTTTAATATTTGCTCCGATATTTTGTGATTTCCTTCTTATTTGCTTTGCGTTCTGCGTCGGCAGAGCCTGGCCCTGCGCGTACCTCAACCGCCATTGGGCCGACCGGAGACCAGGACGGACCAAGGAGTGAGGGGATACATTACCAGTTAGGCTCCTGAGTCGCGATGCTCAGGAGTCCCCCTTGACCGCAAACAACATATAGGGAGAGTTCGTGAGGAAAGATCAATGTTCTACATCGGCAAAGCCTGGCCACGAGCATCCCTCAACCGCCATTGGGCCGACTGGAGACCAGGTCGGACCAAGGAGTGAGGGGCTACGTGACTAGTTATGCTCCTGAGTCGCGATGCTCAGGAGCCCCCTTGATGCGCAAACAATTTCCATACCTGCCCATGCCGTGGCCTCGGGAGGGGCGCGCGACGCCCAGGTCCAGGGGGCCTGGTTGGGTAGCGTGCGCTTGGGCGTGACCCGAGCGCAGCCCCCGTGCCCAGCCCCCTCGTGTGGCTCTCCCGAGGGGAGGCGTTGTGGTGAGGCTCGGCGCTGAGCTCTGCGATCCCTGAGGTTGGTATGACCGTTGGGCCGCCCTCAGTTGTTTATCACCAGCGCGGAGCATACTGCTTCCTCTTGTGCACAGACATAGCCGCTCCTCGGCAGTGTCGACAGCCAGCGCGGAGCATGGTGCTTCCACTTGGGCGTGGGATGTGGGCCCCCCTCCAAGAGGAGCCCCCGGGGCGTGTACAACCCCGCCCTGACACGTGGCTTGCACGACAGGGATGCGAGGTGTATCTGGGCACTTGTGAGCCAGCGCGGGACTCACGAGGCCCTACCTCAAGGTGGGTTGTGCCTAGTCTTGAGTCTTGGTGACTGTATGTCCCTGCAAGGCGGTTAGACGCAAGCAATCTACATCCTCAGGTCCCTGCCCTCAAGCGAGCTCAGTCGCCGCTGGAATGCCAGGTCGCGATGCCGTGGTCAAGGCCAGGGGGTGAGGGCTGGAGAGCTAGTAAGAGCTCCTGAGTCGCGATGCTCTGGAGCCCCCCTTTTAACGTGCAAGCAAATTGCGTAGGATGAACATACCCGTGGTGGACGGCAATCGAGCAGGTGACAGCAATTGGCAAGTTAAGCATGGGGAGCACATTAATTTGGATAAACGCAGGAAGATGCGTGCCACTGGGTCCGGCCCGAGCGGCTTGGGGATGATGCAGCCCGAGGGGCGCCCCCAACAAGGTAAGCTAAAGACATAAGCAAAAGGGATACATGCCATAGGGACGGACCCACGCGGCCTGGGAATAATGCAGCCCGAGGGGCGCTCCGAGCTAAACGAGCTTGGAAGATGTCACCTGGTTCTATAGACGAAGTAGAGTTGGTGGAGCTGAAGGCGTGCATTGAAGAAATGACTCCTCATGAGCTGCCAGAACCCTAAGCCTCGGGAGGTCCCTTGAAGACCATCTCCATATCTTCCAGAACGGCGTGGCACCTAGCTTCCTGAGCCACCAGGACACGTCGCATGTTGCGCTGATAGGCCGACGCCACGCTCAGCAAGCCGAAGGGCATACGAACATAGCTGTGTGGCAGGCCCTCGCAGCAGCCCACGCGCGAAGGCCAGAAACGGTCCTGAGACGCGGCCCTGTTGAGCCCTGGGACGTCGATGCAGACACGCAGCCCAACATCCTCGCTAGGATGTGGAGCTGCGCCTTGTGGGCGGCCATCGCTGCGCATGGCTCTTGCTTCTTGTAGTTCCTAGGTGGTCTTGGTGATGAACTCTTGAGTGGTGGGCACTCCTTGCCCTGTACTCTCCTGAGGGTCACGTGTCGCGAAGCACGCCTCCAAGTGTTTCCAAAGCGCCTCCCTCATGAGGTTGGCAAGGACTGAGGCCCTCCACAAGAGAGCCCCCGAGCCCTGCCTGAGGAGGGCGCCAGGCACGTCTTCCTATGCGATGGAGGGAGGCCCCCCTGGAGCGGGCGCTGGTCCTGACGAGGCTCCTGCTGCGATGCCATCCTCCTGAGGTCCTCAACGGCGCGGCTGCTTCTTCTTGGGGATGGACTCCAGAGGACCTTCATTCCTGCTGTCGGGGTCGTCGATTGCTGCGGCTTGAAAGGCGCGCTCGAGGGAGCACACCGCATCCCTCTCTTCACACGGGACCATGATGATTCCTCCGCTTCCTGGCATCTTGAGAACATTGTAGCCGTGATGAGTGACTGTCATGAACTTGGCCAGGGCTGGATACCCGAGGATGGCATTGTATGGTAGGCGGATGGGCGCGACATTGAAGTCGATGAGATCGGTGCGCTAGTTCTTGCACTCCACGAAGGTGACAGGCAGGCGGACCTGCCCTATTGGTGTGGTGGAGCCGTCGGTCACTCCTGAGAAAGGCTTGGTGGGCTGGAGCTATTGATATGGCACTTGGAGGTTGTCGAACGTGTCGACGGACAGGACGTTGAGCCCTGCGCCGCCGTCGATGAGCGTCTTGGTGACCTGCATATTGCTGATGACTGGGGAACATAGCATAGGGAGGGTGCCAGCGATGGCTGCGCACTTTAGCTGATCTGCCGAGTTGAAAGTGATGGCGCATTGGGACCACCTGAGCGGGCACGTGGCCTCGAGTTTGGGGAGCATCACGTTCACCTCGTGAGCGAACTGTTTGAAGATGCGCTGAGAGGCTGGAGCTTAGGCGCCGCCCAAGATGCAGGCGATCATGCGCGGCTCCTGGAAGCCCCAGTGCCCTCGTCCTGGTGGTGGTCGTCGTTCCTTCTTGGTGGCGGCAGCGGGGAAGACCGGCGTTGCCCTGGGGGCGGTCCTCACATGGCGGGTCCCTCCAGGCGCCCTCGCGAGGATGGTCCTGCCAGCGGTCCTCACGAGGCCGGTCGCGCCACTCTTGGCGCGGGCCATGGTCGTCCCAGCGTCCGCCTCCATGTCCTCCTCCGCGGTCGTAGCCCTGGTCGTTGCGCTCGGGGCGTCGACCGTAGCGTCCTTCTCGTATGGCTCTGAGCTCTTAACAGTCGCTAGTCTTGTGGGTGTTCGGGTTGTGGAAGGCGCAGAACGGTCGACCGTTCTTGGATGACTTGGGCTAATCTCTGCCCCGCTTGATGTTGGGCTCCGCTGCGAGCACAGCTGCCTCCTTGCGCTTCATGTCCTTGGACTTGGCCTTCTTCTCCTCCGCGCCCACGGCTAGCAGCTCAAGGAGAGAGGGGCGCCCCTCCTCAGCTCTTGCGCACTTGGTTGCTAGGTTGAATAGCTCCTGAGATGTGAAGAGCTCCTCGTGGATGGTGAGCTCTTCCTTCATCTTGACGTCGTGGACGCTGTCGGAAAACACGGAGATGATGGCCTCGTCCGTGACCTTGGGGATCTTGAGGTGGGTGTTGTTGAAGCACTGGATGTACTTCTAGAGGGTCTCTCCTGGTTGCTGCCTGATGCGGCATAGATCACCCGCAGCCGGTGGGCGGTCACGAGTGCCCTGGAAGTTGGCAACGAAGCGGTCGCGCATCTCGTCCCAGGAGGAGATCGAGCCGTGCTGCAGGTTTAGGAGCCAGGAGCGAGCTCCATCCTTGAGAGCCACGGGAAACCAGTTCGCCATGACCTTTTCATCGCCATTGGCCGCTTCGATGCTCAGCTCATAGAGCTGCAGGAACTCCACGGGGTAGGCGGTACCATCGTAGCGAGGAGGCAGATCCGGCTTGAAGTTGCCCGGCCAGGCGATGCTATGCAGCTCGGGGGTGAAGGCGCGATAGCCAGCCGTGGTTGCCAGGGCCCGCTTCGGATGTGGAGCTTGGTCTTGACGAGGTCCGCGCTGCGCTGCTGCGGGCGACGCGCGGTCTTGACGAGGTGTGATACATCTCCAACGTATCTATAATTTTTGATTGCTCCATGCTATATTATCTACTATTTTGGACTATATTGGGATTTATTTTCCACTTTTATATTATTTTTGGGACTAACCTATTAACTGGAGGCCCAGCCTAGAATTGTTGTTTTTTGCCTATTACAGTGTTTCGAAGAAACGGAATATCAAACGGAGTCCAAACAGAATGAAACCTTTGGAAACGTGATTTTCTCAACGAACGTGATCGAGGAGACTTGGACCCTACGCCAAGGCATCAGAGTGGCGGTCATGAGGGTGGGGGGCGCGTCCCCCTACCTCGTGGGCCCCTCGGAGCTCCACCGACGTACTCCTTCCTCCTATATATACCTACGTACCCCCAAACGAACAGATACAGAGCCAAAACCCTAATTCCACTGCCACAACTTTCTGTATCCATGAGATCCCATCTTGGGGCCTGTTCCGGAGCTATGCCGGAAGAGGGCCGTCATCATGGAGGGCTTCTACATCATCATAGCCTCTCCGATGAAGTGTGAGTAGTTTACCTCAGACCTTCGGGTCCATAGTTAGTAGCTAGATGGCTTCTTCTCTCTTTTTGGATCTCAATACAAAGTTCTCCCGCTCTCTTGTGGAGATCTATTCGATGTAATCTTATTCTTTTTGCGGTGTGTTTGTTGAGACCGATGAATTGTGGGTTTATAATCAAGTCTATCTATGAATATTATTTGAATCTTCTCTGAATTCTTTTATGTATGATTGGTTATCTTTGCAAGTATCTTCGAATTATCCGTTTGGTTTGGCCAACTAGATTGGTAGTTCTTGCCATGGGAGAAGTGCGTAGCTTTGTGTTCGATCTTGCGGTGTCCTTTCCTATGACAGAAGGGGCAGCAAGGCATGTATTGCATCGTTGCTATCGAGGATAACAAGATGGGGTTTATTTCATATTGCATGAATTTATCTCTCTACATCATGTCATCTTGCTTAAGGCGTTACTCTGTTTTTAACTTAATACTCTAGATGCATGCTGGATAGCGGTCGATGAGTGGAGTAATAGTAGTAGATGCAGAATCGTTTCGGTCTACTTGTCACGGACGTGATGCCTATATACATGATCATGCCTAGATATTCTCATAACTATGCTCAATTCTGTCAATTGCTCAACAGTAATTTTTTCACCCACCATAGAATACTTATGCTCTTGAGAGAAGCCACTAGTGAAACCTATGGCCCCCGGGTCTATTATCATCATATCAATCTCCATCACTTTAATCTTGCTTTGCTTTTTACTTTGCCTTTACTTTTTTACTTTGCATCTTCATACCAAAAATACCAAAAATATTATATCTATCAGATCTCACTCTCGTAAGTGAGCGTGAAGGGATTGACAACCCCTAATCGCGTTGGTTGCGAGTAGCTATCGTTTTGTGCAGTTACGAGGGACTTGAGCGTGGCCTCCTACTGTATTGATACCTTGGTTCTCAAAAACTGAGGGAAATACTTACACTACTCTGCTGCATCATCCCTTCCTCTTCAGGGAAAACCAACGCGAGCTCAAGACGTAGCAAGAAGGATTTCTGGCTCCGTTGCCGGGGAATCTACGCAAAAAGTCAACATACCAAGTACCCATCAAAATCCCTATCTCTCGCATTACATTATTTTCTATTTTCCTCTCGTTTTCCTCTCCCCCACTTCACCCTTGCCGTTTTATTCGCCCCCCCTCTCTCTCTATCCTCCCTCTCCTTTCCGCATGCCTTTTCGTTTGCTTGTCATCATGACTAGTCTCATATCTTCTCCGTTGTCTCCCGAGAGTGAAGTTCTAAATTTTAAACTAAGGGAGGGAGAAAATCTAAAAGATTCTTGGTATAGAATTTGCAATGCTCAAAATAGATCTGACGGGAAGCAATCTACCTTAGTTCTTCTCCGCAATTTTTATGTAGGTATTAATCCCTGGTATAGATATATCCTCGATACCATTACCGGAGGGAACTTCTTGGGTGTCCATACTTTTGATTCTTATAATGCTATGTTAGATTTATTTGGCTCACCACATCTTTTGGTTAATGGAACCATGTTAACTTTGGAGCATGTTATGCAAAGACTTGAAATTATTGAAAATAAAGTTGCTACTATTGAATTAATTGAAAATCTATATAAAAAACCACAATCAAATTACTCAATATGGATCTAAGGTAGGAATGACTTTGAAAAATATTAAGGAAAAGGAACCCATTGTTAATGAGAAGATGAACTTAGATTCTACTAGAATTGATAAACTTGAGGGTATCATTACAAACTTGGGAACCGCTTGTACTTCCATAAAGAATACTCCAAGCCCTCCTACTAAAATTTCCAAGCCTATGTATGTTCCTAAAAATAAGGGTGAATCATCTAAGGAAACTGCGGATCTTAAATCTATAAGTATTCATCCCAATCTTTTTGATATCATTAAGGAACCAATTGCTACAAATGAATTTTTCGATCTTGTGCCTAAAAGTTTAATGATCACTATAAAGAAATAAATTCCTAAGGGAAATAGATGCCTCATCGAAGAATTGCCTATCAAAGATGGCAATACCTAGATTTATCCTCGCTTTTATGCCTAGCTAGGGGCATTAAACGATAGCGCTTGTTGGGAGGCAACCCAATTTTATTTTTATTCCGTGTGTTTTACTCCTGATTAGTAATAAATAAATTATTTTGCCTGTGTTTTGGTTGTGTTTTTTGTGTTTAATTAGTGTTTGTGCCAAGTAGAACCGTTGGGAAGACTTGGGGAAAGTCTTGTTGAATTTGCTGTAAAAAAACAGAAACTTTAGCGCTTACGAGAACTGCTGTCATTTTTATTTTAGGAGTGGTATTTAGCTAATTCTTTTTGAAGATGATTAATACATAAATTACTCACGTCCAGAAATTTATTTTAGAAATTTTGGGGTTCCAGATCTTGCGCTAGCTACAGATTACTACAGACTGTTCTGTTTTTGACAGATTCTGTTTTTCATGTGTTGTTTGCTTATTTTGATGAATCTATGGCTAGTAAAATAGTTTATAATCCATAGAGAAGTTGGAATACAGTAGTTTAACACCAATATAAATAAATAATGAGTTCATTATAGTACCTTGAAGTGGTCTTTTGTTTTCTTTCACTAACGGAGCTCATGAGTTTTCTACTTCAAGTTTTGTGTTGTGAAGTTTTCAAGTTTTGGGTGAAATCTTTTGATGGATTATGGAACAAGGAGTGGCAAGAGCCTAAGATTGGGGATGCCCACGGCACCCCCAAGATAATCCAAGGACACCAAAAAGTCAAAGCTTGGGGATGCCCCGGAAGGCATCCCCTCTTTCGTCCACTTCCATCAGTAATTTACTTGGAGCTATATTTTTATTCACCAACATGATATGTGTTTTTTTTTAATGGAGCACCACCACCTCCACCACCTCCTCCAACGTTCCTCCACCACCACCAAGCCATGGAACACCATGATCTAGGCTTCCATGGAGGGCCTCCTACATTGGGACTTCTCACCCGGCCTTGCGGTCGCAGATCAGGTGCGTAGACGGTTTGGATCCTCTGTTCATTTCCTCCCCGATGGATCTACCAAGGAATTTTTCTTGGTTGTGTATTTTTCGTCTGCCTCCTTCCCCTTATCTGAAGAATCTGTGGCCATTGCCTTACAATGTTGCATCGGGGGTTTACCTATTGGTCTTAATGTGCATCATCTTGAGGGTCAGTCATTTCGATTCTCGGTGGCCTCTAATCGTGTTGGACATTTTATCTATGGTCTCAAAGATCGAGTTTGGCCAGACTTCGTTTGCCACTTTCAACTTTATCGCCATGGCCGTACTCCTCCAAGATGTTTGGACAATGTTTGGCATTCCGATGTTCATAGTCCTGAGGTAGCTTCACGATCCCCAATTGCTCTAAGAACCAATCTCTCATTTCTTGCTGCTGGTCAAAGTTTTGATCTTAGTACATGTGCTGAACTACAAAAGTTTAATCTTATTGCACCGTCGACTATGACGGCCGAGCAAGTATGGTCGCCGGTGAAGGACCTTACAGCAAATGTGTCAAATTCAAACTATTTTGGCAAGGCGCCATCCAAGGATCTGGGATCATCAGCATTAATGGCAAATATTTCTTTTGGAAGTCTCCCTTCTTTTCAGTGTGACAGTGTTATGGCTCATAATACAAGATTTGAAGGTTGTCGGTTTAAAAAGGACAATTGGCAATCTATCCCTAATTTCATTCTATTGCATATTCTGGACTTTCGTCGTGTCGGCCACACGGAGCAACATATTGCGAACGTCTGGAAGCTCAACAGTGTACCGTCTCAAGATTATATCCACACGAGATTGAATTTGTGTTCATCTTGCACGGCCTCGGGTCATTTGGCTGACTCCTGCCCTGACAAACATTGCACTATCTGTGAGAACTCAACCTGTGTTTATGGCTCCTTGAATCCAAATACTTCGAACAAGTTGGAAGGCATTTCAACCAGCCCATTGCCTGGCCCATCTTGCTATATTTGTGGTGTTGCTACCCACTTCACTTTTGGGTGCCCGGGCGCGCTTTACTGTAGATACTGCACCTTTATGGGCCACACACCCAACTGTTGTGATGACCACAAGGCGGCTCGCTTCTACTGGAGGCCCAAGCTTGAACTGGTGCACCAGGATGTTATCTCCGCTGGCCCACATCGACAGATTTCTACTGAGGGGTTGGCAAGTAATCGCATTGTCCGGACTTTCCCTTCTGTTAAGGATCACAAAACCACTTTGGAAACAAATGTGAATCCACACAATTATCGATAAACTGCATTGATCAAGAATTCTACTTTGAGCAAGAATAATTCCCATGCTAATCATAATCAGCCATAGAATCATTCTTCTGATCTACCCCCACCATTTACCGCACCTACCAAACTGAACTGGAAATCGCAGCGGTCGAGTGGGACCCTTCGATGTCACAACTGCGGGCGCGATGGACACGTGGCTTCATCCTGCTTCATCAACACAGGAAAAAAGGGGTGGCGCTGGGTCCCCAAGTCACTCCCAAGGGCCGCCGCTCCACATTCTACCTCGACCTCCACACCATCCTCTGCTTCGTTGCAGAGCACCACCACAACCATGGCTAACTTTCCAATCAATGTCATCCCCTACCTCCCGCCGGGCATGACAGTCGAGCTCGGGCCGCCTGACCGTAGGGTGCGTGACGACATGGTGGTTGGTCCAATCCCTCCGCTGCGCCACAACTTCCTCGCCATTGCTGAAGCAAACAGGGACATCCCCTTTCACCACAAGGCGGCTCTCCGCCACATCATTGAAGGTTTGCTTCATGAATCCGAGTTTTTTCCGACTGAAGTAGGCGACCACCCTCTTGGTGTTGGTATCTTTGGTTTTCCCAACACGCTCATTAGGGATGCAGTAGTTGGTACCACCTTTGAGCTTGATGAGGAGGAGTTTGATGAGCCGGTAGTGATATCCTTTGTTCCTCATGATGCTGCTCTGAACATGCATCTGACTTCTTTCGGGCTAGAGATCTGGTTGCTGTACATTGGTTTTTCGTATGATTATCAGACTCAACACTATATGCATAAATCTGTCGATAAAGTTGGTCAGTTGGTTGAATGGCATAACCCAAGAGGGGACCGTCGCTTCGTGCTTCTGAAAGTCAGGGTGATACATCTTCAATTCGTTCCTAAGAGTATGGTGTTGCGCCAGCTTGGAGGCGCTCGCCAGAGCTGGACTGTGGCCGTCACTATGTTAAGGAGCAGTGACTGGAATGCGCACATCCCAGATGTCCCGCCGGCCACTGAGGATCCTCCTCCCGAAGATGGAATTCCACACCCACTTCATGGAGAGAACCTCACTGCTGAACAGATTTATCAAATGCAGCTTCACAATTGGATCGCTCAGAATGTGGCCGCCAATGCCAATGCTCAGCCAGGAAATGACAATGCAGAACAGGTGGTAGATGACGAAGTGCAATTTCAACCTAATTGGGGAGTCTGGCCCCCATCCCCACCACATACACCTCCCGCAATGTTCAACTTCCAGGCCTGGCTAGCTGGAGAAGGTTTGCAGGTGCACCATGGCATTCAGCCTCTCAATAACCTGCAAGATAGTCCGGCTGCTGCTTGGAACGACTCAATCTCTGTTTTTAGCAGCTCAGACTCCAGTGCTACTCTGTCTGATGGTTTCGCCATCGTCCCTTTAAACATCTTCAACCAACTGCTTTCTGGTAATGGATCGGCCTTGGGTGTTTTGTCTGTCGACACAGCTCAGTCCAGTGATTCTGTCCAGGGCCCGATCGCGACTCCACCTGAGGTAAACAGTATTGAACTGACCCTGATTATATCCAATGCTGGTATGCAATTCTCCATGCTTTCAGATCATGACAGCTATGCCTCGCTCCTGCTGAATGAGTGTGTGCCTATGCTAAGGCTCAACACCTACCTCACTGCTGCTATCCGGCCTATCATTGCTGCTTTTGGCCCTTGGAGTTCAGGTTTTGGTTTTCGGGATAGTTCAGTGCAATTCTCGGTCAATGTTGAGGAGACAAATGGACATTTCTCTGTTCGGTCAGCATCTAAAACTGTCAAACACTCTGCTGACTCTACCTCTCGTACTATCCTCATTCCTGGTCACACCTCATGGGCTCTACACCAGGGAGATGATGCGCCTATGTCTTTTGAGGAATCTGCCATTCTCCCCCGGGCTGCTACTTCCAAGGTTGTCATTACTGAGATTGATGCTGGTCTCGATCAGGATGTGCCTTCAGATGTGACGATTCCTACTAACACTAATGCTCTGAGCCTAACTGCTCCGGATGATGCAGTGCTTCCTCAGCTTCCCAACGCTATCACTGAAGCATCAACTGAAGCCACCAAGACTTTGATTGCTCCCCATGCGGTGGATCTGGGTGCAGGCACTTCAGTAGTCAGGAAAGGCAAAGCCAAAGCTCCAGCATCTGTGCTGGAGGTGCGTCGCAGCAATAGATCCAACAAATATGATGGGTTTAAGGTACCCTCTGTCTCTGACATTAAGCCAAAACCCTCTAAAGTTAAACCCCGAGTTGTACCCTCCGCTACTGATACTCCTATGGAGGTAGTTGATCACACAGTCAATCAGGGGGACTATATCCCGCCGCCTACTCCAGTTCAGGTTCTGCAGCACATTGGAATTAGCAAGTGCGCCATCCCGCCAGCCGAGGTCTCTGAAGAAGCTCTCATGGCGGATTCTGCGGACGGCCCGCCCCAGGCTTGAAGTATCTGAAAGTGCCTGCTGAGAGGCTTACCTATTTTGCTTTATCCTTTCATGTCTGCTTTGTTGAATTGGAATATCCTATGCTGGAATGTACGTGGCTTAAACTCTGAACCTAAACTTTTAGCGCTATCTAATGCTATCGCTTCTAGTGGTTGTGCTATCATTTGTCTGCAAGAAACAAAAAAACCCACCATTGATAATACGTTCATTAAATCTTGCTGCCCAAGAGATTTGACAAATTTGCTTACATACCCTCGAATGGGGCCTCGGGAGGGATCGTCACAATCTGGAATAGTGCCATCTTTACTGGCTCTGTGATTATGGAAGAAAATTTTGCGTTGGCCATTAAGTTTCGTTCCACACAGTCTTCCCAGGAATGGACGCTGGTGAATATTTATGGCCCATGCCAAGGGGATTCTAGAGTGACTTATACAAATTGGCTCCGACATCTTAATATTCCATCTAATGATGATTGGCTTTTATTGGGAGACTTTAATTACATACGTGGACCTGACAACAGGAACAAGCCTGGAGGTAATCCAAATGACATGATCACTTTCAACGACATCATTCGATCGAATCAGCTAATTGAACTGCCAATCAAGGGCAGGGCCTACACATGGAGCAATATGCAGATTGATCCACTGCTGGAACAGTTAGACTGGTTCCTCACTTCCAACAATTGGACATCTTCATACCCCAACACACTAGTGGTGCCCTTGGGAAAACCAGTTTCTGATCATATCCCGTGTGTGGTGAAAATTGAAACATCCATTCCATGCAGTAAAAATTTTAGGTTCGAATCTTATTGGACTGAACATCCTGGTTTCTTTGAGTTAGTCCAATCGGTCTGGTCAAGAACCTTCAAGCATACCTCCAATGCAGCCACTTTGCTAGCCAGAAAATTCAAAGCACTAAGATATGAGTTGAAGCGGTGGAGTAAAAGAATCTCTAAACTAACAGTGGCGATCGACAATTCTAATCTTGCATTAGCCAATCTTGATGCTATTGAAAACATTAGAGCCCTCTCCACACCAGAGCAGAACTTCAGGACAATCCTAAAAAGGCACCTCCTTCGGCTGTTGGGCTATCAACGACAATACTGGCAAAAAAGATGCACTATCCGTTGGATAAAATTTGGAGACGAAGACCCTAAATTTCTGAAAGCTCTGGCATCGGAGAGATACAGACGAAACACAATACCAACACTCAAACTCTCAGATGGATCGGTCGTGGATGACCACGCGGGTAAAGAGGCAATCATTTATCATACATTTAAAGAGCGGTTGGGGAAATCAGGCGAATTCCAAATGAAATTTAACCTCCCTGACATCATCAAAAAAGTTGAGGGACTGGAGACACTTACTGTCCCCTTCACCAAGAAGGAGATAGATGTGATCGTTAATGAAATGCCGACCGACCGAGCTCCAGGACCAGATGGTTTCTCTGGTATCTTTATCAAAAAATGCTGGCATATTATTAAGAACGACTTCTATGATCTATGCAACCAGTTCTATGAGGGGACCCTAAATCTTGAAAGCATCAATGAGGGGTTTATTACACTCATTCCTAAGATTCGGTCCCCAGAGAATGTCTCTGATTTTAGACCAATCACTTTGTTGAATTGTTGTCTTAAGATTCTCACAAAACTTCTTGCCAACCGACTGCAAAAGCTCATTCTTAAAATCGTTCATCGAAACCAATATGGATTCCTAAAAGGCCGATCACTACAGGACTGTCTCGCCTGGGCGTTCGAATATATCCACCAGTGTCAAGCCTCCAAGGAAAAGATCATCCTCCTAAAACTGGATTTCGCAAAGGCCTTTGATACGATCGAACATGATGCTATGCTTATGATTATGCAGCATATGGGATTTGATGACAGATGGCTCAATTGGGTAAAATGCATTTTCTCCTCTGGCAAGTCAGCGGTGCTTCTAAATGGGGTCCCGGGTCGTCAATTCAACTGTAAATGTGGTGTTCGACAGGGTGACCCATTCTCTCCATTGATTTTTGTATTGGCGGCTGACCTCTTACAGGCCGCAATCAATGACGCTTGCAGACATGGCCGAATCCAGCTACCGTTCCCCAGAGAGAACCAACACGACTACCCTGTGATACAATACGCGGACGACACGCTCATTCTTCTTCCTGCATGCCCGGTCCAAGCCCTCACAATCAAAAACATTTTCACTGACTACGCTGACTCCATTGGGCTCAAGATAAACTTCCACAAGTCCACACTGATCCCAATTAACTGTGCGGCTGCCTGCTACAATGAGCTCTCCAATATCTTTGGATGTAATGTTGGTTCCATGCCCTTCACTTACCTAGGGTTACCTCTCGGGACAACCAAGCCCTCAGTTCAAGATTTAATGCCGCTTGTTTGTACAATGGAACGTCGGATGTCAAGCACTCCGGCCTTGATGTCGTATGGAGCCAGGCTATCTCTACTCAATACCATGCTCACTTCACTAATCATCTTTGCTTTGTGCACTCTCAGACTGCCACCAAAAATAATTGAACTGCTTGATAAACTGCGAAGGAAGTGTCTATGGACAAAGAAGACAGAACATGGGGACAAATGCAATTCCCTTGCGGCCTGGAGTATGGTGTGTAGACCAAAACAGTGTGGAGGCCTTGGTATAATCAACCTACGCGTACAAAGTGATGCCCTCCTTCTCAAATATCTGCATAAATTCTACAACAAGCACGATGTACCTTGGGTGGAGCTTGTGTGGTCCACATACTATACAAACAAAATCCCCCATGCCATGGAACCATGCGGATCATTCTGGTGGAGAGATGTTCTCAAGCTCACCCCGATTTACAGAGGGATTTCTAAAGCCATTGTGCATGATGGAGCTACAGTGCTCATGTGGAAAGACCTGTGGCTTGACGCCACTCTCGATGAAAAGTACCAGCGCGCCTTCTCCTTTGCAAAAAATGAAGATATTTCGGTTAAGGATTTCCTGGGATCCACATCTCTGCATGAAACGTTTCACCTCCCACTATCAGTCCAAGCAATGCAAGAAATCCGTGCTCTTCAGCAAGAGGTGAGGCATGCTGGCAACGCTACTGATCTGACCCTACACGATAACTGGACTTACTGTTGGGGCTCAGTGGATTTTAAGGCCATCAAATACTACGAATTCTATTTTCGAGAGGTGCATGCACATCAATCATACAAGTGGCTCTGGGCGGACAGGTCAACGCTCAAAATTAAGGTCTTTGGGTGGCTTCTTCTCTCTGACCGCTTAAACACACGTAACATGCTAAAGAGGAGACACTACAATATTGGGGACGATTACAACTGCCTTCTTTGTGATCAGCAAATTGAAGAGACTATCGAACACATGATCTTCCAGTGCCCCTTTAGCCAACGATGCTGGTCCATTCTAGGGATAACTTGGCAGCAAACTGGTTCAAGGCTTCGGTGGATCAGCATGGCAGCTCATGATTGGAGCAGTCCCATGTTCATGGATGTTTTCCTTCAAGCGGCTTGGAGCATTTGGAAAGAGAGGAATAACAAACATTTCAGAAGCATCCCACCAACTATTCTATCATGGCTCCAACGTTTCAAACATGACTTTGCCCTGCTCCAACATAGAACCAGAGAAGATGTGAGAGACTTTATTCTCTCTTTTGTAATTAGCTTAGAACCCCCTTGATTGCCCCCACCATATAAAGTAGTAGTAGCCCTAGCCTCCACAGGTGGAGGGAAGGCGCCATGTAAAAACACCATGTACATTGTACCCTGCTTTTGAGTAATACAAACACAGTGGGAGCCTCTCCCACTGTCCAATTCCTCAAAAAAAACATGATATGTGTTTTGCTTGGAGCGTCTTCTATTATTTGTGTCTTCATGCTTTAGTATTCCACAATCATCCTTGTTGTACACACCTTTTGAGAGAGCCATACATGAATTAAAATTTGATAGAATACTCTATGTGCTTCACTTATATCTATTGAGCTAAGTAGTTTTGCTCTATGTGCTTCACTTATATATTTTGAGCTATGTAGTTTTGCTCTATGTGCTTCACTTCTATCTTTTGAGCGTTATAATTTTGCTCTATGTGCTTTACTTAGATATTTTAGAGCACGGTGGTGGATTTATTTTAAAGAAACTATTGATCTATCATGCTTCACTTAAATTATTTTGAGAGTCTCTTAATAGCATGGTAATTTGCTTAATAATAATATGCTTGGTATTCAAGATTTGTGAAACTTTCTTTTGAGTGTGTTGAATACTAAGAAAAGATTGAAGCTTGATAATTGTTTTGAGATATGGAGGTGATAATACTAAAGTCATCCTAGTTGAGTAGTTGTGAATTTAAAGAATACTTGTGTTAAAGTTTGTGATTCCCGTAGCATGCACGTATGGTGAACCGTTATGTGATAAAGTTGGAGCATGATTTATTTATTGATTGTCTTCCTTATGAGTGGCGGTCGGGAACGAGCGGTCATCTTTTCCTACCAATCTATCCCCTAAGGATCATGTGCGTAATACTTTGCTTTGATAACTTCTAGATTTTTGCAATAAGTATATGAGTTCTTTATGACTAATGTTGAGTCCATGGATTATATGCACTCTCACCCTTTCACCTTTGCTAGCCTCTCTAATACCGCGCACCTTTCGCCGGTATCATACACCTACCATATACCTTCCTCAAAACAGCCACCATACCTACCTATTATGGCATTTCCATAGCCATTCCGAGATATATTGCCATGCAACTTTCCACCGTTCCGTTCATGACACATTCATCATTGTCATATTACATATCCCAGTACACCGCCGGATGCATTCATATAGAGTCATATTTTGTTCTAAGTATCGATATGTAATTGTTGAGTTGGAAGAAAAATAAAAGTGTGATGATCATCATTATTAGAGCATTGTCCCAAGTGAGGAAAGAATGATGGAGACTATGATTCCGGCCCCAATAAGTTGGGGTGAGACTCCGGACGAAAAATAAAATAAATAAATAAATAAAGAGGCCAAAGAAGCCCAAATAAAAAGAGGCCATAAAAAAAGATAAAATACCCGAATAAAAAAATGAGAGAAAAAGAGAGAAGGGACAATGTTACTATCCTTTTACCACACTAGTGCTTCAAAGTAGCACCATGATCTTCATAGTAGAGAGTCTCTCATGTTATCACTTTCATATACTAGTGGGAATCTTTCATTATAGAACTTGGCTTGTGTATTCCAATGATGGGCTTCCTCAAATTGCCCTAGGTCTTCATGAGCAAGCAAGTTGGATGCACACCCACTTAGTTTCTTTTTGAGATTTCATATACTTATAGCTCTAGTGCATCCGTTGCATGGCAATCCCTACTCACTCACATTGATATCTATTGATGGGCATCTCCATAGCACGTTGATATGCCTAGTTGATGTGAGACTATCTTCTCCTTTTTGTCTTCTCCACAACCACCATTCTCTTCCACCTATAGTGCTATGTCCATGGCTCACGCTCATGTATTGTGTGAAGATTGAAAAAGTTTTGAAAAAGTTAGAGTATGAAACAATTGCTTGGCTTGTCATCGGGGTCGTGCATGATTTAAATACTTTGTGTGGTGAAGATAGAGCATAGCCAGACTATATGATTTTGTAGGGATAACTTTCTTTGGCCATGTTATTTTGAGAAGACATAATTGATTTTTTAGTATGCTTGAAGTATTATTATTTTTATGTCAATATAAACTTTTGTCTTGAATCTTTCGAATCTAAATATTCATATCACGATTAAGAAGATTTACATTGAAATTGTGCCAAGTAGCACTCCGCAACAAAAATTCTCTTTTTATCATTTACCTACTCGAGGACGAGCAGGAATTAAGCTTGGGGATGCCTGATACGTCCCCAACGTATCTATAATTTTTGATTGCTCCATGCAATATTATCTACTATTTTGGACTATATTGGGCTTTATTTTCCACTTTTATATTATTTTTGGGACTAACCTATTAACCGGAGGCCCAGCCCAGAATTGTTGTTTTTTGCCTATTTTAGTGTTTCGAAGAAAAGGAATATCAAACAGAGTCCAAACGGAATGAAAAATTCGGAAACGTGATTTTCTAACCGAACGTGATCCAGGAGACTTGGACCCTACGCCAAGGCATGAGAGAGGAGGTCATGAGGGTGGGGGCGCGCCCCCCCTAGGGCGCGCCCCCTGCCTCATGGGCCCCTCGGAGCTCCATCGACGTACTCCTTCCTCCTATATATACCTACGTACCCCCAAACGAACAGATACGGAGCCAAAAACCTAATTCCATTGCCGCAACTTTCTGTATCCACGAGATCCCATCTTGGGGCCTGTTCTGGAGCTCCGCCGGAAGAGGGTCGTCATCACGGAGGGCTGCTACATCATCATAGCCTCTTCGATGAAGTGTGAGTAGTTTACCTCAGACATTCGGGTCCATAGTTAGTAGTGAGATGGCTTCTTCTCTCTTTTTGGATCTCAATACAAAGTTCTCCCTCACTCTTGTGGAGATCTATTCGATGTAATCTTCTTCTTTTTGTGGTGTGTTTGTTGAGACCGATGAATTATGGGTTTATGATCAAGTCTATCTATGAATAATATTTGAATCTTCTCTGAATTCTTTAATGTATGATTGGTTATCTTTGCAAGTCGCTTCGAATTATCTGTTTGGTTTGGCCAACTAGATTGGTAGTTCTTGCCATGGGAGAAGTGCTTAGCTTTGGGTTCGATCTTGCGGTGTCCTTTCCCAGTGACACAAGGGGCAGCAAGGCACGTATTGCATCATTGCTATCGAGGATAACAAGATGGGGTTTATTTCATATTGCATGAATTTATCTCTCTACGTCATGTCATCTTGCTTAAGGCGTTACTCTGTTTTTAACTTAATACTCTAGATGCATGCTGGATAGCGGTCGATGAGTGGAGTAATAGTAGTAGATGCAGAATCGTTTTGGTGTACTTGTCACGGACGTGATGCCTATATACATGATCATGCCTAGATATTCCCATAACTATGCTCAATTCTGTCAATTGCTCAAGAGTAATTTGTTCACCCACCGTATATTACTTATGCTCTTGAGAGAAGCCACTAGTGAAACCTATGGCCCCCGGGTCTATTCTCATCATATCAATCTCCATCACTTTAATCTTGCTTTGCTTTTTACTTTGCCTTTACTTTTTTACTTTGCATCTTTATACCAAAAATACCAAAAATATTATATCTATCAGATCTCACTCTCATAAGTGACCGTGAAGGGATTGACAACCCCTAATCGCCTTGGTTGCGAGTAGCTATCGTTTTGTGGAGGTACGAGCGACTTGAGCGTAGCCTCATACTGGATTAATACCTTGGTTCTCAAAAACTGAGGGAAATACTTACGCTACTCTGCTGCATCATCCCTTCCTCTTCGGGGAAAACCAACGCAAGCTCAAGACGTAGCAAGGTGGCGCGGAAGCACAGGTGCTGCTTCTCGCGGCCGTGGAATTTCTTGGCAGCTTCTCTCTTTGCGCGCGGGCGCCAGGAGCGGCGGATCATGACACGGAGCCACGCGCCTTGGTGCCAAGGCGCTGTCTTGGGGCTGAGGTGGTGGAGGCACGCCATGAGCCCTGTCGCCCGCGGCTGGTTGAGGGGGAGGCAGAGAGTGGGACAGCTCCAGAGAGCCCCCCGTGGACGAGCTCGGCGACGCGTTCGAGCCACTCCTCGTAGAGGTCGTCGATGGCGCAGTAGCGCAGGAGCTCGTTCGTCGCGAGGAGTGCGGCCCGTGCCTCCATGGGTGCGTGCTGCGCATGAGACGAAGAACCGGCAGGGGTCAGCGATGGAGTGGCGGTGCGGCCGTCCTGCCGCACCGAAGGATGCAGCGAGGACGCCTCTTGCTCGTTCCCTGCCGGGCCGGTGGAAGCGTTGGCGACGGGAGATAGAGAACGGCGATGTGGCCCGCCGACGGGAGCCGTCTGAGCGGCGCGGGCGGTGAGAGCAACCCGACGCTCAGCTCGAGCACGGCGAGCGTCCGCCATGGAGACGATGGAGCGATGAACTGATGGAAGGGAGGCTAGGACGCACCCCTACCTGACCCGCCAAATGTCGAATGTGGGGTTCCGGCAAACCCTTAAGGTTCGAAGACTGGGGTGTGCATGAAGCCTTTTCTTCCTACTGATCTACGCCCTAGCTCGCTTAGATCTCGCGGATGAACTCGACGAACTCGCAACACAGAAAGACACGAGGTTTATACTGGTTCGAGCCACCGTTGTGGTGTAATACCCTACTCCAGTGTGGTGGTGGTGGATTGCCTCTCGATCGGGTTGGATCAAGCTATGATGAGATGAGATCCGATCAGATCACCCCCCTTTACTATTGTGGCTAGCTCTACTTATATAGGCCCTGGTCCTCTTCCCAAATATCGAGCGGGAAGGGAGCCAACAATGGCGGGCTAATTTGAAGGGGGACAACTAGTACAAGCTATCCTGACAAAAGTGGTCTTCGCCTGCGAAAAGCTCTGGTGGTGATGCCTTCTTGGGCTCCGTAATGACCTCTATCTTGCCGTCCTCCTGGTCCTGGTCTTGCTGCACCAATATAGCAACCTTTGCCTGATGCCTTGGTACTCTTCGCCTGCGCTAGCCTCCTTAGCACCAAAGAGGAAATAAGGACGATGTGTGCGCTGGCGCCCGCCTGGTATCGTGCGTCATGGCTCACGTCACGAGGGCCTCATGAGTTTTGCCCCGCCTTGATATCTCTGCTCCTCGTGAGCCTGCCCGGCTAGACTACTCCAGAGGAGGACTTGCGTCGTCTGCCTCGCGAGGCTTGGACCCTCGTGAGGGTCTTGGGTGCTTTGTTGGTGAAGATGGGCCGTACAGCCTGCTGGCTCAGCCACGTCGCGGGCCGCAGGCAGGCAAGTCTGGGGACCCCCGTTCCCAGAACGTCGACAGTGGCCGAGCTAGCCATGAAGGAGCTGATAGTCCGACTATGGACTACCACACGGATACCCATTAGCTACTTCGAACTTGTGAAGTGGCTGGTTGATGCCTGCCCACGGCTTGAGGTTATAAAACGGTCGGTTTGTATCGAAGGTGCACGCATGGCCTTTGCCCGCGTCAAGATGCACTGGGCGAATATGGATGCCAAGAAGCTAATGACCGAGGGGCCGCCTGAGGGCAAGGAGCACCACCGACCCGAGTTATATTTTGATGGTGTCCTGGATGGACCCCGCATTGTTGCGGATCACTGTGCGAAAGACACTATCTTTGAATGAATGTATTTGAGCTCCCTCTACCTTGTATGGTGAAACAAAGTGTTTATGCAATATAATGCTTGTTATGTTTTTAAATTTTTACTTCCTATGTGGCCGTGTTGTATGAAATCTGAGGGTTAACTAGTCATCGGCTTTTGCCCCCACGTAGGTAGTACGGGGATGTTCAGGATGGAATCTAAACAATCTTGATCCAATTAGATGGTCCTTGAAGGAGTTGTTTAGCGCAATAAACCAGGCAACCAGACTATGCAGCTGTAACGAACTCACTTAGCTATAGGAGTGCGACAATAAAAACATGGGCGCAACCCCTAGTATCCGGACTAGAGTGCTATAAGCGTCTGATCGGGAAGTACCAATCCTTCACGTAATGCGGAAGAAATCTCCAATGATTTGCAACCTCCGAACAGCTGACCGGATCTTGCCGCATCATGACAGTCAGTTTCCGGCTTTCTCTACTGAGGTGCCCCTTTGGATAAACCAAGGCACAATCGTAGTAGTTCTCCTTTACTACCTTAGCCGATATAGCGGAACATAAGGTAGCAAGCACAGGAGCCGGGTAACCCAACTATTGACCAAAGACATGATTCGGAGCCAATGCATATAATGCTAAATTCGGGGTGCCGAACTATACTTATAAAAAGTGTTCAGACTTTTGTTATCGTAATGTGGGGTGCTATGAAGCCCCTGGCAAACATCAAACGTACCAAAGTGTATGGGTGCTACCTGATAGGATTATCCATAGGGGAGCTGAAAAAAGAGAAAGAAAACAGAAAAGGTACAAAGGTAAAAAGCTGGAGTCCTAAAGCTCCAGCCGCAAACTGTTTCTTATTGTAATTTAATTAGTACGTCAAGGCACATTGATACAGGTAGTGCGATAAGTAACATGCTATTTAACATGCCGAAACCAAGGGAGAGCTGCATGTGGGTCCTGAAAAACAGGTAGAGTTATCATTAACGGAATCACCTAAAAAGTCCTCCATATGCCTGCGTTTCTCGCCGTCTTGGTGTGCTTATCCTTCAAGAGGACTGATGAACAGACCACCAGATGGGGCCTATGGGATTAGGACCTGAAAAGGAGACAAGTAAAAGTGAAAGTATATGTGTATCGGATGTCGATTGAGCCGTACTATGGACCACAAGAAAGCTATGCCTCCATCGATGCCCATGGGATTTTGAGTGCGTAGTTATGTACACGCAGCACGAATGCCACCACTTGATTGGGACTGAGACGGAGGCCGGATTGCGAGTCGAGCTCCTGATGAGCCGAGCTCTCTTGCTGCAGAGTAGTTCGGACCCTCTTAACGGTGTCCGTGGGCTTGGCAGCTGAATTAAGGTTCTGCTTGAAGAGGGCGCTCTGTACTTCTGCTGGTAAGGCAGCTATGTGCTCTTCTATACGGAGGGAGCGTTCCATATTTTCGTTTACCGTTATGATGCAGCATGGACTGGGCATCTTGAGCTTGAGGTAAGCATAGTGTGGTACTACATTGAATCATGCAAACACAGTTTGTCTGATCAGTGCGTGATAGCCGTTGCAGAAGGGGACGATGTCGAAGATTGACTCCTCGCTTCGGAAGTTGTCCGAAGATCCGAAGACAACCTCTAGTGGGATTGAGCCCATACAACGGGCTTGTACACCTGGTATGACTCCTTTGAAGGTAGTCCTGGTTGGCTTGATCCGTGATGGGTTAATGCCCATATTTTGCATTGTATCCTGATAGAGCAGATTGAGGCTGCTGCCTCCGTCCATAAGGAATCGAGTCAGGTGGAACCCATCAATTATTGGGTCTAGGACCAGTGCGGCTGAGCCACCGTGACGGATACTGGTCAGATGATCCCGGTGATCAAAAGTGATCAGGCATGGCGACCATGGATTAAATTTTGGGGCGACTGGCTCTATCGCGTAGACGTCCCTGAGCGCGCGCTTGCGCTCCCTCTTGGGGATGTGGGTAGCGTATATCATGTTCACCGTTTTGACCTGAGGGGGAAACTTCTTTTGTCCCCCTATGTTCAGTTGCCGGGGCTCTTTGTCATCGTCCTCGCTTTGTGATCCCTTTTCCCTGTTCTCGGCATTTAATTTGCCGGCCTATTTAATAACCCAGCAATCTCTATTTGTATGATTGGGTGGTTTGTCCGGGGTGCCATGAATCTGGCACGGACGATCAAGTATGCGGTCCAAGAAGGATGGCCCTAAATCATTCTTTTGGAACGGCTTCTTCCGCTGATCATACTTAGAGCCACTAAATCCGGCATTGACCGCCGTATCCTCGGGGTTATCACTATTGTTTCGACGTTTGTACCTATTGTGTTGAGACTTGTCTTTGTTATTTTTAACTTCAGGGGTGCCAACGTCGCTTCCATTGTTTTTGCTACAGGCCAACCAACTGTCCTCGCCCGCGCAAAAGCGGGTGATGAGTGCCGTGAGGGCCGCCATGGATTTTGGCTTTTCTTGGCCGAGGTGGCGAGCGAGCCATTCGTCGTGGATGTTGTGTTTGAAGGCTGCTAAGCCTTTGGCGTCCGGACAATCGACTATTTGGTTATTTTTAGTTAAGAACCTAGTCCAGAATTACCTGGCGGACTCTCCAGGTTGCTGAACTATATGGCTTAAGTCATCCGCATTTGGTGGCCGGACATATGTACCTTGGAAGTTGTCGAGGAAGGCTCTTCCAAGTCCTCCCAGCTATCGATAAAATTTTCAGTTAGGCTGTTTAACCAGTGCTGAGCTGGCCCCTTGAGTTTTAATTGTTCAGGTTTTGCCAGAGGTCATATGTATGACCGTGGGCTAATTGACCTCTACCTGTGCAATGAGGCGGGGCTGGCTGGTGTTCGGCATGAGTTGCCCTTTTGTCCTGACCACGTGGTGGTCGGTTAGCCGCATTATATGATGGAGGTATGTATTCTGACGCCTCCTCGTCAAACTAAGATAGCAATTTGCGTTTTGGGTAGCTTTTGGTTGGGCGCTTGAGGCTGTATTCTTTAGCTACTAGGACATCGGTCCATTTATCATTGAGCAGATCTTGGTCAGCTTGAAGCTGCTCCTGCTTCTTTTTGAGGCTCTTTGCAGTGGCTGTTAGCTAGCGTTTGAAGCGCTCCTGCTCAAGAGGTTCCTCGGGCACGATGAAATCGTCGGTGCCGAGGCTCACCTCCTCCTCGGAGAGTGGAAGGTAGCTTCCTTCCTATGAGAATTCATGTGTGGTATAACACTCTCGATGCGACTATAGCTCCCACGTGTCGAGGCACGACTTAGAGACATAATTGCATTGAAGGCATATGTCGCAAGTTAGGCAATCTTCACAACATCCCATGTAATATGAATAATAAAGGGAAGAACATAGTTGGCTTACAGTCGCCACGTCACATCAAACAACATAAATAACATTACATCATCCAAAACACTCATGGCCCGACTACGGTGCCAAAATAGAAGAGAACCCAACATGCGACAAGGCCCCGAATCAACCCCAACTAGGCACCACCACTGATCATCAGGAAAGGAAACGTAGTAACGCTGAGAGTCCTCGTCGAACTCCCACTTGAGCTTGTACTCGTCACCTGGAGCGGAATCACCTGGACCTGCATCTAGAGTTATAGTAGGAATCTGTGAGCCACAGGGACTCAGCAATCTCGCACCCTCACGATCAAGACTATTTAAGCTTATAGGAAGGAAAGGCAAATATATGTGGAGCTGCAGCAAGCGACTAGCATATATGGTGGCTAACTTATTCGCAAAAGAGAGCGAGAAGAGGAGGCAAGGCACGAGCGAGAAACTAGAGAGCAATCTGTGCAAACATTACTCCAACACCGTGTCCACTTCCCGGACCCCGCCGAGAAGAGGCCATCACGGTAACACACTCGGTTGATTCATTTTAATTAATTAAGGTTCAAGTTATCTACAACCGGACATTAACAAATTCCCTTCTGCCCATAACCGCGGGCACGACTTTCGAAAGTACAATCCCTGCAGGGGAGTCCCAACTTAGCCCATGACAAGCTCTCACGGTCAACAAAGGAATAGACCTCCACCCGAGATACACCGATCAGACTCGGTAACCCGGTACAACAAGACAATTCGACAGGTTAAAACAAGACCAGCAACACCGCCCGAATGTGCCGACAAATCCCGATAGGAGCTGCACATATCTCTTCCTCAGGGCACACTCAGATTGTCCTAGGTACGGGTAGGCCAGCCCAGAGTTGCCCCTGGTGGCCACCGGTAGCTGACAGGTGGACCAACAATCAGAGGAGCACTGGCCCGGGGGGGTGGTAAAACAAGATGACCCTTGATTCTGCAGAACCCAAGGGAAAGAAAATGCTAGGTGGCAAATGGTAAAACCAAGGTTGGGCATTGCTGGAAAAGCTTTAATCAAGGCGAACTATCAAGGGGTTCCCATTATAACCCAACCGCGTAAGGAACGCAAAATCCGGGAACATAACACCGATATGACGGAAACTAGGGTGGCAAGAGTGGAACAAAACACTAAGCGAGAGGCCGAGCCTTCCACCCTTTACCAAGTATATTGATGTATTAAGATAGCAAGATAATATAATGATATCCCAACAAGTAAATAAAAGATGTCCCAACAAGGAACGGCCTCCAATCTTCACCTGCAACTAGCAATTCTATAAGAGGGGCTAAGCAAAGCGGTAACATAGCCAATCAACGGTTTGCTAGGACATGGTGGGTTAGAGTCTCAACATGGCAATTGGGAGGCTGACAAGCAAAAGGTAGGCATCGTAGCATTGGCATAGCAAAGAGCGAGCAGACTAGCATAGCAAAGATAGCAGTGATTTCGAGGGTATGATCATCTTGCCTGCAAAGCTGTCAGAGTTGACTGGATCCTCAAAAGCAAACTCAACGGGCTCCTCGGTAGCGAACTCGTCTCCCGGCTCTACCCAAACAATACAAACAAGCAACAAGGACACAATCAACCACGTGCAAGGATCAAGCGATATGATGCAATGATGATATGCTATGCGGGATGCGATGCGGGATGCAAAATGCAAGATATGATAGGAAATGCATGAACCTGGCCTCAACTTGGAATTCCAAGGGTGCCACTGGAAAGATGAGATGAAATCGCTTGAAAACGATATAAAGAACACCAGAATCAGAGTTACGGTTTGGAAATGTCAAGCGTTCCAAAATTGACACCGGTCTGCGATTTGCAGCAAGTAGGCATCTAAATGCAATGAGATGAACATGCTATAGCACCCAAACATGACAACAAAATACATGGCAGGGATGCAAACAAGATGCTTAACAAAAGACTAGCACTAAGCCACTACCAATTCATTCATTATGAGGTTCAAACAAGCATGGCAAAAACGCAAATGCAAAACAGATCTCAGACTTAGTGAAATTAACACTTGTCTGAAATTTTAGATCGTGAAACCCTCTTCGGAGCAGAAAAACAACATGATACATGATCTGATTAAGAAGAGTAAGAACATGGCATGAAGCTACTCAACAAGCTTAACAAAAGACCCAAAGTGACCTGGGGCCAAAAGGGTTCACAAAATATACTAACGGGCACACGAACATAGCTAAAACACAATCAGTTTTCAGACTTAGTGAAAACTGAGACATGCTGAAATATAACTCACGAAGGCATGTAAACAAGCTCGATGCACTCACTACAGTGCAAGTCATGGCAAGGTAAGCATACATCCATTAAGAAGGCACAAAATTCTAGCTAGACATGGCAATAACAATGGCATAGCCTGCACGGATCAAGTACAATAGCATCGGCAAAATTGCAAACGAGTTGACGATCTGCCCAGATTCACCACGAAGCAAAAGTAGAGATCGATTGACTCAAGCTAGGGTTCTCCATAATTGCAAACAAAGACATGGATGGATAGAGCATAACAAGATTAACAGAACTCCTTTACTGATCATCCTCAAAAGAGGCACGGATCAATAGTAAACAAGCCGAACATATGGCATCATGAACTAAATAATCCCAGACTTAGTGAAAACAACTAAGTCTCTAAAAACAGATCTACCGGGTGCCTCACTTTGCAAGCTTGCACAAGTCACCACACACATCCTAAAAATGCATGGGTTGCACCTCTGGAAAGAATACAAAATTCTTACCAAAACATATGAAGGACTCACAGGCATATCATGCACACAATAATCATGGCAAAAATGACAAAAGTCTAGGATGAACTATCAGATCTGACAATTAACTCAAGAAGCCCTCTTCTAACAGCATTTCGGGCATCAATATGAACTCAAATGAAAATTATGCAATGGAATGAAATGATGTACTCGTCGAGACGAACATTTTGATATGCTAAATGCCCAAATCGGAGCTACGGTTGCAGAGATACGACTGGTCAAAGTATGCATAAAAATTAGGGTTTCGGGAGGAGAAAGTCAACCAAGATGCTCAGATCTAGATCTAGATCGGGCCTGCACTGTTCATCGGGCGCGTTCTTCGAGGTTGGCCGGCGCCAGAGTCGAGGGAGGAGGTCGGAGCAGCGGGGAGAGGCCGGTGAGGGGGCGGCCGGATCCGGTGGTGGCCGAGGCGGCGAGCTCCGGCTCGGGCGGCGGTGTGGCCCGCGACGGTGGC
>NC_057800.1:77315720-77327311 GCF_018294505.1 Triticum aestivum
CTGGAGACGAAGGCGCGGGGGCCCGGCTTGGGCCTCCCGGGCATCGGCGGCGGCTGGCGGCGGGAGCGCCACGTGGCGGCGCGGGATTTGCAGGGCGGCGGCGGCGATTGTTGTCCGGCCGGCACGGATGTGTCCGGCGCGGCGCGGAGATCTTTTTTTTGGCTAGTGTTTCGGAGAGGGAGAGATCCGAAATGGAGGGGGGGTGTATTTATAGGCATAAGTGGAGCTAGGAGAGTCCAAATGAGGTGCGGTTTTCGGCCACGCGATCCTGATCGAACGCTCTAGGACATGGAGCAGAGTTTGGTGGGTTTTGGGACAAATTGGAGGGGTGTTGGGCTGCAACACACACGTGGCCTTTTCGGTCCCTCGGTTAACCGTTGGAGTATCAAACGAAGTCCAAATGATACGAAACTTGACAGGCGGTCTACCGGTAGTAAACCAAGGCCGCTTGGCAAGTCTTGGTCCAATCCGGAAATGTTTAATCCCCACACATGAAAGAAAGCTAGAAATGACCACCGGAGGAGAACGAAGCACCGGAATGCAAAATGGACAATGGGGAAAATGTTCGAATGCATGAGATGAACACGTATGCAAATGCAATGCACATGATGACATGATATGAGTTGCATGACAAAGAAAACAACACACGGAGACAAAGACCCGAACCCGAGAAATAAATATAACTTAACGCCGGAAATGGCAAGAGTTGGAGTACAAATTGGGAATGTTACATCTGGGGCGTTACAACACTCCACCACTATGAAAGGATCTCGTCCCGAGATCTAGGACTGAAAGAACTCCGGGTACTCAGAACAGAGGTGATCCTCGCGTTCCCACGTAGGTTCACGATCGGAATGGTGAGACCACTTGACTTTGAGAAATTTGATTGACTTGTTGCGAGTCTTGCGTTCAGTCTCTTCAAGAATAGCAACTTGGTGCTCACGATAAGAGAGATCTTCTTGGAGCTCAATGTCCTCGAAGTTGACGGTGCGGTCAGGAGTCTTGAAGCACTTTCGAAGCTGAGAGACATGGAACACGTCATGAACATTTGCAAAGTTTGAAGGAAGCTCGAGTTGATAGGTGAGGTCGCCTATCTTGCTAACAATCTTGAAAGGTCCCACGTATCTAGGGGCAAGCTTCCCTTTGATACCGAAGCGACGAGTACCTTTCATAGGAGAGACACGGAGGTAAACATGATCTCCGATCTCGAAAGCCAAATCACGGTGCTTACTATCATAGTAGCTCTTCTGGCAGGATTGGGCTGCTTTGAGGTTATCTCGAATGACTTTGCACATTTCTTCTGCTTCTGTGATTAAGTCATTACCCAAAAGCTGACGTTCACCGGTTTCAGACCAGTTGAGAGGGGTACGGCACTTCCTGCCATACAGAATTTCAAAAGGGGCCTTGCCCGAACTTGCTTGAAAACTGTTGTTGTATGAGAATTCAGCATAAGGAAGACAATCCTCCCACTTCATGCCGAAGGAGATCACACAAGCCCTGAGCATATCTTCAAGAATCTGGTTGACACGCTCGACTTGCCCGCTTGTTTGACGATGGAAAGCAGTGCTGAAGCGGATGTTGGTGCCCATGGCCTTCCGGAAAGAATCCCAAAACTTTGAGGTAAAGATGCTGCCACGGTCTGAAGAGATCACTTGAGGTATACCGTGCAGGGAGACAATGCGAGAGGTATAGAGTTCCGCCAATTGAGCTGCAGTAATCGACTCTTTGATAGGCAGAAAGTGAGCCACTTTGGTGAGCTTGTCGATGACAACAAATATAGCATCATTGCCACGCATGGACTTTGGAAATCCAGTCACGAAGTCCATTTCAATGTGGTCACACTTCCATTCTGGAATGGCAAGAGGTTGGAGGAGACCAGCTGGCCTTTGGTGTTCTGCCTTCACTCTTCTGAGACATCACATTCATTCATGAATTGAGCGATCCCGCGCTTCATTCGAGTCCACCAATAAGCCTGCTTAAGGTCCTGATACATCTTCGTGCTCCCAGGGTGGATGGAGAGGAGAGAATTGTGAGCCTCGTTCATGATCACTTTACGGAGGTCACATTTGGGTACAACAATACGATCCTCGAAGAAAAGAGTGTCCTTGTCATCAAGGCGGTAGCACTTGTACTTGGACTGACTCTTGGCAATCCCAATCTTCACCTTTTTCACCATAGCATCAAGAAGCTGAGCTTGGCGAATCTGGTCTTCTAAGGTAGGAGAGACTTGAAGGTTGGCGAGGAAACCTTGAGGAACAACCTGCAGATTAAGCTTGCGGAAAGCTTCACAAAGCTCGGGTTGATAAGGCTTGAGAATCAGACTGTTGCAATACGCTTTCCTGCTCAAAGCGTCAGCAATCACATTGGCCTTGCCTGGAGTGTACTCAATACTCGGATTATACTCTTGAATCATTTCGACCCATCGAGTTTGCCTGAGGTTGAGATTAGGCTGAGTGAAGATGTACTTGAGACTCTTGTGATCAGTGAAAATGTCCACTTTTCTTCCCAATAGAAGATGTCTCCAAGTCAACAGAGCATGCACAACTGCCGCCAACTCGAGATCATGAGTGGGGTAGTTCTTCTCATTAGGCTTCAACTGGCAAGATGTATAAGCAACAACTTTCTTCTCTTGCATCAATACTGCGCCAAGACCTTGGAGAGAGGCATCACAAAAGACCTCGTACGGCTTGGATTCATCAGGTGGAGTCAGAACTGGAGCAGTGATCAACTTCTCTTTCAAAGTGTTGAAAGCAATATCACACTCCGGAGACCAAACGTACTTGACGTGCTTCTGAAGAAGATTTGAGAGAGGCTTCACGATCTTGGAAAAGTTTTCAACGAATCTTCGGCAATAGCTTGCGAGACCGAGAAAACTGCGGAGTTGCTTCACGTTCTGAGGAGGTTCCCAATTCACAATTGCAGACACCTTCTCAGGATTCACGGAAATGCCCTTGGCAGAGATGATATGACCAAGATAAAGAATCTCATCGAGCCAAAATTCGTGCTTGGAGAACTTGGCATAGAACTGATGTTCTCTGAGCTTATCGAGAACCAAACGCAAGTGCTTGGCATGATCTTCCTTGTTCTTGGAGAAAACCAGAATGTCGTCGAGATAGACCAAAACGAAGTCATTGGTGTAGGCATTGAAGATCAAGTTCATCATGCGAGAGAACGTCGGAGGAGCGTTGGCGAGGCCAAAAGACATGACAGTGTATTCATTTGAACCAAAGCTTGTTCAGAATGCTGTCTTGGGAATATCTTCTTCACAAATGCGAATCTGGTGATAACCCATACGGAGATCAAGCTTGGAGAATACTTGGGCACCTTTGAGTTGTTCGAACAGCTCATTGATGTTGGGAAGTGGGTATTTGTTCTTGATGGTCTTCTTGTTCACTGGACGGTAATCAACACAAAGTCGGTCTGTTCCATCCTTCTTCTTCACAAAAAGAACACCACAACCCCACGGAGAAGAACTAGGCCGGATGAGACCCATTCTTTCTTGCTCATCGAGTTGCTTCTTCAGCTCCTTCAACTCTTCAGGTCCGAGCTTGTAAGGACGTTTGCACGCAGGTTCCGTGCCGGGCTCAAGTTCAATAACGAATTCAACTGGCCGGTGTGGAGGCATTCCTGGGAGCTCTTCTGGAAAGACGTATTGATATTCGCAAACGACTGGAATTTGAGAGATAGCATCCAATTCACCCTTCTCATTGAGAGAAAACAGACGGATAGTATCATCACGAGCGGCAAAAACAATTACATCCTCAGACGAATGAGTCAATTGAATTTGCCTGGCTGCACAATCAAGCTGAGCCTTGTGCTTAGAAAGCCAATCCATTCCGAGAATAAGATCAATATCCGAGTTACCAAGAACCACCGGAGAAGAGAGAAACTTGTAATCGCCCAATGTGATAGAAACATCTGGGGCAATAGCGCTTGCATTCATAAATTTACCCGGAGAAACAACAGATAACTGTCTAGGCAAATCTTGCAAAGGCAACTCATGCTTAGAAACAAATGGCCTCGAGATGAAACAATGCGATGCACCCGTGTCAAAAAGAACTTTAGCTGGAATATCATTAACAGGAAGGTTACCCATGATCACATCTGACGAGTCCTCTGCCTGGGCTGCATTCATCAAATTGACCTTGGCATGCTTGGGGTTATGCTTGACCACAGCTGAACTTGCCGATCTGACAGGAGGAGGAGGAGGAAGACGCCTCTGGTTGAGACACTTGTTGGCATAGTGACCCTTCTGTTGGCACTTGTTGCACGTGACCTCTGAAAGCGGACGGTGATACGGAGCACTCGATCTTGGAGCTCGAGATGAAGCCTTGTTCTGAAAGCCAGGGTTGGGTGGGTGGGAAGAACCACTGCCACCTTTGCTCTTCTGCTGAAACGGCTGACGGAACGGAGGAGGAGGAAGCCAAAACTTCTGCTGCTTGGCCACTTGAGTAGAGGAAGAAGGAGTAACATCTCTGACTCGCTTCCTAGAAGCATCACACCTCAACTGAGCTGCCTCTTGCTTCAGTGCCATGTTGTAGAACTCATCGTACCTCAAGGGCTCAAAGAGAACAAGAGCGAGCTGAATATCTTCTCTGAGACCACCCCTGAACTGATATATCATGCTCTTCTCATCAGGCACGTCCTGCTTGGCAAAGCGGGCAAGCTTCTGGAACAACATGTTGTAGTCATAGACAGACAAAGAGCCTTGCTTCAGATTGCGGAATTCCTCATGCTTGCTTTCAACCACGCTCTGCGGAATATGATGAGCTCAGAAATCTCGACGGAAATCATCCCAAGTGATAACACGTCCACCTTTGGAATCCTTGTACTGCTGGAACCATTCTGCAGCTTGATCTTTGAGCTGGAAGGAAGCGAACTTCACAAAGTCCTCAGGCCTGACGTTACAGCACTCGAAATGCTTACACAGATCCACAAGCCAATCGTCAGCATCGGTTGCCTCAACACAATTGCTGAAAGTCTTTGGCCCGTTAGCAAGGAACTGGTTGAGTGTAGCAAAGTGACTCTGATTGCTGCCTTGATTCCCTTGACTGCCTTGATTGCGCTCTTGAAGAATTTGCATGATCAGCTGAGTGTTTGCATTGGTTGCGGCCATCATAGCTTGCCATGCCTCTGGAGGAGGTGGAGGCGGTGGCGGATCAGGATTCGGAGTCGTGCGCGTTGGAGGAGCCATCCTGAAGAGGTTGACCACAATTAGCACATTGATAGATAAATATTGAAGCTGAATCCAATGGAATGAAAATTGCAACATATAGTCTTCACATCCGAACAAAATGAATGAATGCATTCCTCTTGAAATGGTCACATATCCATAAATGGAGAAGCCACGTAGAATTAAGGTAGAGAAATAAACCAACAAGGTACGGATCAAGAACAAATAATCGGTAAGAAATCCCAATCTCAAACCAATATTCGTGGAAGAAGAACTAGAGCTACTAGAATTCCTGCCTATGAAACTCCCGAACTTTTCCGGTTATGCAATCAGGTGTTGGGGATACAGGGGAAGCATAATATCTCACCGAAACTAGCAAATCCTACATCCAGTTGTATCCATCCTTCAACACATAACCAAGAAACCTTCGGAAACCATCTACCTCAACCTTCGAAAAGCATCCGTTATACAAGTTATGGCGATACTCCCGAACTCCCGCCCCAGTACTGGGTGGCGTCGAGGTTATCTCACCAACGAACTGCATAAAAGATATTTTCGATGTCGGCGAACATATCTCAAGTATTCCAGAATTGCAACGATAAAATTATGATGACAACACCTCAGAGCTCAACTCCCCGGGACACTTCCACTAAACCCCTGACAGGAGGCACCAAGTCAATGTTCTCATCACAAGCCATCGGAACGATTCCAAGATACTCGCGTGATCCTAAAAAAAAAATTTTGTGAAATTTGAGAAGAGAAGAGTCAAAACTCTACGTCGGGATGCCTTACCAGAGCGATGAGGAGATTGGGAAGTAAAAATAATTCCTAAGCTCTCTGATATATAATTCCTAAATGACTCAAAAACATTTTTCTAGACACAACTCGGCCGCTAAAAACGATCAAGCAATGGGGCTCCTAAGGTCGGGGAAGGCTCTGATTACCAACTTATAACACCCTCGATGCGACTATAGCTCGCACGTGTCGAGGCACGACTTAGAGACATAATCGCATTGAAGGCATATGTCGCAAGTTAGCCAATCTTCACAACATCCCATGTAATATGAATAATAAAGGGAAGAACATAGTTGGCTTACAGTCGCCACGTCACATCAAAGAACATAAATAACATTACATCATCCAAAACACTCATGGCCCGACTACGGTGCCAAAATAGAAGAGAACCCAACATGCGACAAGGCCTCGAATCAACCCCAACTAGGCACCACTACTGATCATCGGGAAAGGAAACATAGTAATGCTGAGAGTCCTCATCGAACTCCCACTTGAGCTCGTACTCGTCACCTGGAGCGGAATCACCTGGACCTGCATCTCGAGTTATAGTAGGAATCTGTGAGCCACAGGGACTCAGCAATCTCGCACCCTCGTGATCAAGACTATTTAAGCTTATAGGAAGGAAAGGCAAATATATGTGGAGCTGCAGCAAGAGACTAGCATATATGGTGGCTAACTTATTCGCAAAAGAGAGCGAGAAGAGGAGGCAAGGCACGAGCGAGAAACTAGAGACACTAGTAGAAAACAGGGCTTTCGTCCAGGCCAGTTTAGCCCATTAGTCCCGGTTCAATCCAGAACCGGGACCAATGGAGCTATTTGCCCCGGTTCGTGAGCCCAGGGGGCCGGCCGGGCCACGTGGGCCATTGGTCCCGGTTCGTCCGGACCTTTTGGTCCCGGTTGGTGGGACATACCAGGACCAATGGTCCTGGCTCCTGGCCCACCACTATTGGTCCCGGTTGGTGGCATGAACCGGGACCAAAAGGGTTACCTTTAGTCCCGGTTCATGCCACCAACCGGGACCAATGGTGCTGCCTATATATAGCCCCTCACGCAAGAGCAGAGCACACTGCTCTGTTTTTTCTGGCCGAGGGGGAGAGGGCTTGGTGGTGCTCTAGCTCACCTCCTATGCACACAAGGTGTTCGATGGAATGCCCGAGCCACACTACTTAAGGTTTCTCCTCTCCAAGCTCGACCGCCAAGCTCCATTTTCCTCAATATTTATCTAGGTTTAGCGGTCTGTCACGCCCCGTCCCCGTCTTCACCGCCGTCGATCACCCGCGCCGATCTCATCGCCGGCACCACCGTGGTGAGCCTCTTGTTCTTATCTTCTTTCTGAAAGGAAAAATATTATTACTTGTTTGTTTATATAGATACTTGTATTATTTTCTTACTTTTATTATTGCATCTTATATAGTGCGCCGATGGTTTTGGTATCCGCCCCCGTCGGCCCCCGTCCTGTCTATGATTCGGATGTGGTATATATTATCTTTTCATAACTATTGGTTCATTTATTGTTTATGAAAATTATGCCGACCAACGTGACATAGATTTTATTTATCTAGGAGGTTGTTGAACCGGAAATTCCAACCGACCCTATTGTCGAGAGGTTAAATTTAGTTGAAGAAGAAAACAATTTCTTGAAGGAAAAAATAAAAAAACTTAAGGAGGAGAAGATGATATTGGAGTTGCATGTTGCGGATGTCGTCGATGATCACAAGATCAAGATGGATGCAATGCGCTTGAAGATGAGAAAGATTAGAAAATATGCCATTCATACTGAGGCTTGGTATCATTATGCCGTTGGATCAGTTGTTACCTTGGTTGCGATTATGATCGCATTTATTTTCGCATTGAAATGTTTTACATAGTTTCAATGTATGGTTTAATTAATTTAGATGCTCTGCAGAGCTTGATGTTGTTAGATGAGAACTATGTATCTACTTTGGTTTTTATGTGATGATGAACTTCTATTAATTTGGTCACTTAATTATCTATTCATGATGTTCTGTAATGATTTTTGACACACTTAATTATATATAATGCACGCAGATGAACCGGCAATGGATGTACGGTGACAGACACACCTCCGAGTACATTAAGGGCGTGCATGATTTTCTCGAAGTGGCTGAGGCAAACAAGTAGAATGGTTTTATGTGTTGTCCATGCCCTATATGTGGGAATACGAAGTCTTACTCTGACCGGGAAATCCTTCACACCCACCTGCTTTACAAGGGTTTCATGCCACACTATAATGTTTGGACGAGGCACGGAGAAATAGGGGTTATGATGGAAGACGGCGAGGAAGAAGAGTACGATGACAACTATGTGCCCCCTGAATACGGTGATGCTACTGAACATCAAGATGCACCAGACGATGTGCACGATGGTGCTGCAGCGGGCGAAGCTGCTGAAGATCAAGAGGAACCAGACGATGTGCCCGATGATGATGATCTCCGCCGGGTCATTGTCGATGCAAGGACACAATGCGAAAGTCAAAAGGAGAAGCTGAAGTTCGATCGCATGTTAGAGGATCACAAAAAGGGGTTGTACCCCAATTGCGAAGATGGCAACACAAAGCTCGGTACCATACTCGAATTGATGCAGTGGAAGGCAGAGAATGCTGTTCCTGATAAAGGATTCGAGAAGCTACTAAAAATAAAGAAGAAGAAGCTTCCAAAGGATAACGAATTGCCCGACAGTACATACGCAACAAAGAAGGTCGTATGCCCTCTAGGATTGGAGGTTGAGAAGATACATGCATGCCCTAATGACTGCATCCTCTACCGCGGTGCCTACAAGGATCTGAACGCATGCCCGGTATGCGGTGCATTGCGGTATAAGATCAGACGAGATGACCCTGGTGATGTTGACGGCGAGCCTCCCAGGAAGAGGGTTCCTGCGAAGGTGATGTGGTATGCTCCTATAATACCACGGTTGAAATGTATGTTCAGAAACGGAGAGCATGCCAAGTTGATGCGATGGCACAGTGAGGACCGTAAGAAAGACGGGAAGTTGAGAGCACCCGCTGATGGGTCGCAGTGGAGAAAAATTGAGAGAAAGTACTAGGATGAGTTTGCAAAGGACCCAAGGAACGTATGGTTTGCTTTAAGCGCGGATGGCATTAATCCTTTCGGGGAGCAGAGCAGCAATCACAGCACCTGGCCCGTGACTCTATGTATGTATAACCTTCCTCCTTGGATGTGCATGAAGTGGAAGTTCATTATGATGCCAGTTCTCATCCAAGGCCCTAAGCAACCCGGCAACGACATTGATGTGTACCTAAGGCCATTAGTTGAAGAACTTTTACAGCTGTGGAATGGAAACGGTGTACGTACGTGGGATGAGCACAAACAGGAGGAATTTAACCTAAAGGCGTTGTTGTTCGTGACCATCAACGATTGGCCCGCTCTCAGTAACCTTTCAGGACAGACAAACAAGGGATACCACGCATGCACGCACTGTTTACTTGACACCGATAGTATATACCTGGCAAGCTGCAGGAAGAATGTGTACCTGGGCCATCGTCGATTTCTTCCGACCAACCATCAATGTCGAAAGAAAGGCAAGCATTTCAAAGGCGAGGCAGATCACCGGAAGAAGCCCGCCATGCGTACCGGTGATCACGTACTTGCTATGGTCAATGATTTACACGTAATCTTTGGAAAGGGTCCCGGCGGACTAGCTGTTCCGAATGACGCTGAGAATCATGCACCCATGTGGAAGAAGAAATCTATATTTTGGGACCTACCCTACTGGAAAGACCTAGAGGTCCGCTCTTCGATCGACGTGATGCACGTGACGAAGAACCTTTGCGTGAACCTGCTAGGCTTCTTGGGCGTGTATGGGAAGACAAAAGATACACCTGAGGCACGAGAGGACCTGCAACGCTTGCACGAAAAAGAGGGCATGCCTTCGAAGCAGTATGAAGGTCCTGCCAGCTACGCTCTTACGAAAAAAGAGAAAGAAATATTCTTTCAATGCCTGCTCAGTATGAAGGTCCCGACTGGCTTCTCGTCGAATATAAAGGGAATAATAAATATGCCAGAGAAAAAGTTCCAAAACCTGAAGTCTCATGACTGCCACGTGATTATGACGCAACTGCTTCCGGTTGCATTGAGGGGGCTTCTACCGGAAAACGTCCGACTAGCCATTGTGAAGCTATGTGCATTCCTCAATGCAATATCTCAGAAGGTGATCGATCCAGAAATCGTACCAACGCTAAGGAGTGATGTGGCGCAATGTCTTGTCAGTTTCGAGCTGGTGTTTCCACCATCCTTCTTCAATATCATGACGCACGTCCTAGTTCATCTAGTCGACGAGATTGTCATTCCGGGGCCCATATTTCTACACAATATGTACCCCTTTGAGAGGTTCATGGGAGTCCTTAAGAAATATGTTCGTAACCGCGCTAGGCCAGAAGGAAGCATCTCCATGGGCCATCAAACAAAGGATGTCATCGGGTTTTGTGTTGACTTCATTCCTGGCCTTAAGAAGATAGGTCTCCCTAAATCGCGGTATGAGGGGAGACTGACTGGAAAAGGCACGCTTGGAAGGGACTCAATAATATGCAGGGACGGATATTCTTGGTCTCAAGCACACTACACAGTTCTACAGAACTCTACCTTGGTGACCCCGTATGTCGATGAACACAAGAACAGTCTGCGCTCCAAACACCCGGAGCAGTGCGACGACTGGATTACATGTGAACACATTAGGACTTTCAGCAGTTGGTTGGAAACACGTCTCAGAGGTGACAACACTGTTTGTGATGAGCTGTACTTGTTGTCCAGGGGACCATCTTCGACTGTAATGATTTGGAAAGGATACGAGATAAATGGGAATACATTTTACACGATTGACCAAGATGAAAAGAGCACCAACCAAAACAGCGGTGTCCTCTTTGATGCAGCAACCGACAATGGAAATGACACCTATTATGGTTACATAGCAAACATATGGGAACTTGACTACGGAGTAGATTTTAAGGTCCCTTTGTTTAAGTGCAAGTGGGTCAATCTGTCAGGAGGCGGGGTATAGGTAGACCCACAGTACGGAATGACCACAGTGGATCTGAAAAATCTTGGGTACACTGATGAACCGTTCGTCCTAGCCAATGATGTGGCACAGGTTATCTATGTGAAGGACATGTCTACCAGACCGAGGAAAAGAAAATATAAGGAAGCGAATACATCATACAATGAGCCAAAGCGCCACATAGTTCTTTCAGGAAAAAGGGACATCCTGGGAGTGGAGGGCAAGACAGACATGTCTGAAGAGTATGAAAAGTTTCATGAAATTCCCCCCTTCAAAGTCAAGGCTGACCCAAGCATCCTGATAAACGATGAAGATTATCCATGGTTACGGCGCAATAAGCAAACGACACAAGCGAAGAAAAAGTGAAGACTTTCTCCCGCAACTATTATGATGATAACATGCCAACTTTGTAACAGACGAGTATGATACCATTGTCCGTTTTGTACATGCACATGCTATGCCAACTTTTTCAGAGTTCATTTGAAAACTATGAATTTTAAAACCTCGCCAACCGAAGGGCGCTCACACCGGTTTATAAATAAAGCAACAAAGAAAACAAAAAAAGAGTTTCCAAATTTGAAAACTAATG
>NC_057800.1:77328224-77328995 GCF_018294505.1 Triticum aestivum
CGACGTCGTCGCCGGCGCCCGCCCCCACTGCCGCCCCTGCCTCGACGCCGCCTCTCCTCCCCGTTAGGTCCGGCTCCGGCGACCCCTTTCCTCCCTGTCCCCTCGATCCTCTTCATATAATTTTTTTTCATATAATTTTTTTTCATATGCATATGTTGATTATATGGATGGATGGATGATGTATATGTTCATTATATGGATGGATGGATGATGTATGCTTTTTTTCATATAATTTTCTTAGGCAGATTTTTAGATTTTTTTAGGCAGATTTTTAGAATTTTTTGTGTATGTATGTTATGTTTATATGTATGTATGTATGTATGTATGTATGTTCATATGTATGTATGTTTATATGCAAAGCGTATGCAAACAAAATGTATGAATGGTCATATGCAAAGAAAAATGTATGTATGGTCATATGCAAAGAAAATGTATGTATGTATGTTCATATGAAAGAAAAATGTATGAATGTATATCTGTTTATATGTCTTTTTTTTAAATTTTTTTGTTTTTTGCATTTTTATAAAAATGTATATATGTTCTCTGTGTGTATATATGTTTTATGTTCATAGATTTTTATTTGAACATTATTTAAAAAAACAAGCAATACAAGAAGAAGAAAAAGAATGAGAGGAAAAAGGAAAAAAGAAGAGGAAGAAAGGAGAAGAAGAGGGGATAGGAAGAAGAGGAGAAATAAATAAGAAGAAGAAAAAAGAAGAAAAAGAAGAGGAGAAGAAGAAAAGAATAGAGGAGAAGAAGAAAAAATAGAAT
>NC_057800.1:77329509-77333706 GCF_018294505.1 Triticum aestivum
AAGAGGAGAAGAAGAAAGAAAGGAATAGAGGAGAAAGAAGAAACTTTGACACAGGGGGGGGTACCGATACCCCCTCCCCGATAACATTATTTTCCCATGTATATATATGTTGCGTCGTTGTCGATATAACGAGGGTGTCGAGGATCGCCGAGGGGTCGAGGGTCGAGAACTAGGGTAGAGGGTCGAGGGTCGTTAAGGGGTCAAGGGTCGAAGGTTTCAGGGTCGAGGGTTCCTATAGTGTCAAAGTATTGAAGAAATCCAATAGCTTGTGGGTGTCGATGCCCACGTCGATGCCCATGTCACTTGTGGGACATAGATGTACTGTTCAATGCCGATCCCCTCCCGATAGCTTCAACACGTGGGGGGGGGGTCGATATTACCCCCTCCTAGCTTGAAGCATTCTCGAGGCCACCCCCTAACCCTTGAAGCATTGTCGAGGCCACCCCAAACCCTAGAGAAGCAGCGTCGAGGCCACTCATATGATTCCTTATTGTGATTATCTAGCTAGTTCTACGTTTGCCACTAATATATCCATATCTGTCATGTTTGAATAATAATTGCCATGTTGTAAATATTTGTAGAAACTATGGACACCCCCCGAGACGAAGCACAAGAAGCGTTGTTGAGGGACATAATCGCAGAAGGAAGTGATGCCCTCTCCTCGATGTTTCTCAACGACAATGATGGTCTGGAAGGAGAGGGTGAAGAAGCAGCTGGCCCTCTCCTCATTGATTTACATGGCTCCGATGACCCAATGCCGGTGCAAGAAGGAGAGGGTGAAGAAGTAGATCGTGAGGACGGCTCCGGTGATCACCAAACCGAGTCCGGCCAGGTATATATATTAGTTAAGCCTGTGCTGACTAGCTAATTGATGCATTCATTGTTTTGGTATGTACACATATTAATTAACTCTCGTCTTTGTTCTTTTTTCTAGCCCTCCGGATCGAGCACAACTTCGGTAAAGAGACGAGGCCCAAAGAAAAAGTTGAGCTCGGATGAAAAGTTTGAGATCATACAAATCGCGCGAGACGGCCAACCGATTGAACCCTACCGGACAAAGAAGGCATTTGTTGCTCAGTGTGGGGTTCTGGTTAGGGACAAGATCCCGATCAGCATCCAGCAATGGTATAAGCCTAAGAACGAAGACCCTGAGGTGTCTTATGTCAATGAGATGCAGAAAAAGAATCTTTGGACTGAGCTGAAGTCAAATTTCACCCTACCGCCGGAGGATGATCCGGAGAAGCCAGTTATAGAGCCATTAATCAAGTCTTTTGCTCTGAGGAAGACGGCAGACCTATTCAGGAATTGGAAGAAAGACCTCAATAGGTATGTCGAAAAAAATGAGACACCAGAATTCATTGGCAAATATGAGAAGATCAGAGATGACTGGCCCGCATTTGTGGCCCACAAGACATCGGAAAAGAGTAAAAAAATGTCGGCGACAAACAAGAGAAATGCTGAGAAGAAGAAGCTTCACCATCGCACGGGGTCAGGTGGCTACCTCGTAGCCCAGCCTAAGTGGGCCAAGGCTGAGAATGATCTGCTTGATAAAGGGATCGAACCAGAGACAATGAACTGGCCAGAACGTTGCCGGACTTGGTTCTTTGGGGCCGGCGGATCCTTGGACCCTATAACAGGGAAGTGCATTTGGACGGAGGAACAATTGGACATACTAGTCAAGAAGCTTCAGCAATATATCGAAGCAGCGCAGCAAGGGACGTTCGTTCCAGACAGGGAGAAGGACGAGCTCACAATGGCCCTCGGCAATCCTGAGCACCCTGGACGGACACGAGGCACGCTAGGCTCCGTTTCGTGGAAGGCTGGATTTCCGGACGCAGGGGGTTACAAAACCCACGAGAGGAGGAAGAAACTGGAGCAGAGCCAACTGCAGTCGCTGCACGAAAGGGTAATGGGGCTAGAGGAACGAGAAGCAGATCGCAGCAAACGACCTGCCGAAGCTTCCCCCGAAGCTACCCCACCATCTCAGCGGAAAAGCAGCGTGGCTTCCACCAAGCTGCTTCAGCCAGAGCATGCCTTGACGGCTCCTGCCAGCTATCCCGTGGATGCTATCACGAATGCTGAAAATTGCCACCTTATGGCGCAATGGAGCAATTTGAAGGTCAAGGCGGCTGTTGGCTCTGTTTATCCTACTAATCCCGACTCAACTTTTCACTGCTGGCCGATTCCAGAAGGATATGCTAAGGTGATGGTCGATGAAATAACGGAGGGATTTGAGGACCTCCGGCTTGACCACCCTACCGGTGAAGGGGAGTATCGGCTGGGTTCTGCTCTGAAGACTCCATGCCTATGGCGGAAGGATCTCATCAACCTTCCGAACTGGATGCCTCCGCCTCCTCCTCCACCTCCGGCGAGTCAGGGCACTCCGCCTCCTCCACCGGCGAGTGACGATCAAGGCACTCGGCCCGCTCCTTCTCCGGCGCGTGGCGGCACTCCGCCTCCTTCTCCGCCTGCGCCGGCGCGCCCGAGCAGCCAGGCTCCTCCTTCTCCGCCTCGTCAGCAAGGGCGGAAGAGACCCGCCGCCGCTCCGGCTTCTACGGCGCGTCGCAGTCCTTCTCCTCCACCTCGTAAGCAAGGAAAGAAGACATCCGCTCCGTCTACTCTGCCGGCGTCTAGCAGTACAGCCAAAGGCGGGAGGAGATACAGATTCGGTCCTTCTCTGAAGACTCCAGAGAAGTTACCGTTCGAGAGGAGCGAGGAGGAAAACGCGAAGATCGCGCAGAGCAAAGTGGATGACTGGTTTCAAGGGTTGAAAGCAAAGAGACATCCACCTCTGGAGGAGAAGGTAGATCCGGTGAAAGGGAAGCGCACTCTGGCTGCCCTGACAAAACCACCCAAGTCTCCGCTGAAAGGCAACTATGAGCGCATTATTGGAAAGGCATTTGCCGAAGCGGATAGGTCGGGAAGTACTAAAAGTGATCAAAGGATGAAAGAACGACGAGCTGGGAAACAAATTGCCCAGCTCGGCGAACAAGCGAAGCAATCGTGCCCCCCGCTCAAGGTGCCTGCTAGCGACATCGTCGATCCGAGGATGGTGCCCGGTTATGGCAATCCTGCAAATTACCTGCCCGACGATGTACATTATGATATCTTGGAGGTGCAGATACAAAGATACGAGTACGGGAAGCCTCTCGTCAAAGATGAAAGTTCTCTATCAACGATGATGCGAAGATTGCATGATTGGTACATGAAAACCTGCAAAGAGTCTGAGGGGAGGAATACTTTGTATATGAGAGTTAAAAAGGAGCATGACCTCCTTGGAATTGAACTGTTGCCTATTCCATTTGAGGAGTTCTATCAGTTTTTCAATCAATTGGCCATCGATAAAGCAACGGTCACCTCCTACTGTCTGTAAGTAGTACTACTTCCGTCATTAAGTCTCTCTATATAACTCAGCCCTTTCATTTGCATGTATTTATAATTATCCTCACTATATTATGCAGATTGAAGATCGCCGAATTGAAGAAAAGACAAGTGGGAGATATTGGGTTCATTAATACGTATCTCATAGATGCAACTGAGGTTCAATATCGTGCCCAAGAAACCGAGGCCAACTTGCTACGATCGTTGGAAATAAATGAACACAAAGATATAATACTCTTTCCTTACAACTTCAAGTGAGTGTTACTGTCTTGTGGCATATTCGGTTTCCTTATTAGTCCAGGTTATAGTAATGTAATATTGATGAGTTATGCATGTGTGCGCAGCTACCACTATATTCTCCTAGAGATTAAGCTTGAGAAGGGAGTAGTAACTATCTTAGACTCCAAGCGAAAAGATCCCAAGGAGTATGCGGACATGACTGAAATGCTCGAGAAGTAAGTTAAATCGATCATTATCCACCATATCAGCAACTTTGTTCATTTCTGATATCAAGTAATTGTTTTCTTTGTATGGCAGGGCTTGGAGAAAATTCACCAAAAAAGCTCCGGGACTACCGAAGAAGCTGCAATTTAGGCACCCGAAAGTAAGTACTATATAGTAGCATATTCCAGGCATCTCCTAGTGATTCAAGCGCTAGTTTCATCAATACCATTTAGCATGCTTGCTAATTATCAGTTTGATTGACCTCTATTTCTTGTAAAGTGGTTGTGGCAGGAACAAGGGAATGATTTCTGTGGATACTACATTTGCGAGTCCATCCGCCACACGACCTGTGAGCGGGGCTACTCCGACAAA
>NC_057800.1:77334399-77335300 GCF_018294505.1 Triticum aestivum
TGACGATCTTCTGTTTGCTTAGTAGCTAGCTAGCGTGTCTAGCTAGTCCTCTCTATACGTATGTATGTATGGTACGTAGCGTCGACCAAGCACGGACAAAAGAGAGGACACTTCTCTCTATTAATTAGCTAGCTATAACGCAATATATGAAACACCTAAATTAACCCCCCAAAACCCCCCCACCCCCCCCCCATTTTAAAAAAAAACCCCAGCCATAGAAATGCTGACGCGTGGATGCCTATTGGTCCCGGTTGGTACCACCAACCGGGACCAAAGGCCCTCCTGCCTGGGCTCAGTGACAGGCCACGTGGAGGCCCATCTGTCCCGTTTCTGGATTGAACCGGGACTAAAGGGTCAAGGCATTAGTACCAAACCTTTAGTCCCGGTTCATGAACCGGGACTAAAGGCCCTCACCAACCGGGACTGTAGGCCCTTTTTCTACTAGTGAGAGCAATCTGCACAAACATTACTCCAACACCGTGTCCACTTCCCGGACCCCGCCGAGAAGAGGCCATCATGGTAACACACTCGGTTGATTCATTTTAATTAATTAAGGTTCAAGTTATCTACAAGCGGACATTAACAAATTCCCTTCTGCCCATAACCGCGGGCATGACTTTCGAAAGTACAATCCCTGCAGGGGAGTCCCAACTTAGCCCATGACAAGCTCTCACGGTCAACAAAGGAATAGACCTCCACCCGAGATACACCGATCAGACTCGGTAACCCGGTACAACAAGACAATTCGACAGGTTAAAACAAGACCAGCAACACCGCCCGAATGTGCCGACAAATCCCGATAGGAGCTGCACATATCTCTTTCTCAGGGCACACTCAGATTGTCCTAGGTATGGGTAGGCCAGCCCAGAGTTGCCCCTGGTGGCCACCGGTAGCTGACAGG
>NC_057800.1:77335541-77337738 GCF_018294505.1 Triticum aestivum
GGGGTAAAACAAGATGACCCTTGAGTCTGCAGAACCCAATGGAAAGAAAATGCTAGGTGGCAAATGGTAAAACCAAGGTTGGGCATTGCTGGAAAAGCTTTAATCAAGGCGAACTATCAAGGGGTTCTCATTATAACCCAACCGCGTAAGGAACGCAAAATCCGGGAACATAACACCGATATGACAGAAACTAGGGTGGCAAGAGTGGAACAAAACACTAAGCGAGAGGCCGAGCCTTCCACCCTTTACCAAGTATATAGATGCATTAAGATAGCAAGATAATATAATGATATCCTAACAAGTAAATAAAAGATGTCCCAACAAGGAACGACCTCCAATCTTCACCTGCAACTAGCAACGCTATAAGAGGGACTGAGCAAAGCGGTAACATAGCCAATCAACGGTTTGCTAGGACATGGTGGGTTAGAGTCTCAACATGGCAATTGGGAGGCTGACAAGCAAAAGGTAGGCATCGTAGCTTTGGCATACCAAAGAGCGAGCAGACTAGCATAGCAAAGATAGCAGCGATTTCGAGGGTATGATCATCTTGCCTGCAAAGCTGTCAGAGTTGACTGGATCCTCAAAAGCAAACTCAACGGGCTCCTCGGTAGCGAACTCGTCTCCCGGCTCTACCCAAACAAGACAAACAAGCAACAAGGACACAATCAACCAGGTGCAAGGATCAAGCGATATGATGCAATGATGATATGCTATGCGGGATGCGATGCGGGATGCAAAATGCAAGATATGACAGGAAATGCATGAACCTGGCCTCAACATGGAATTCCAAGGGTTCCATTGGAAAGATGAGATGAAATCACTTGAAAACGATATAAAGAACGCCGGAATCGGAGTTACGGTTTGGAAATGGCAAGCGTTCCAAAATTGACACTGGTCTGCGATTTACAGCAAGTAGGCATCTAAATGCAATGAGATGAACATGCTACAGCACCCAAACATGACAAAAAAAACATTGCAGGGATGCACACAAGATGCTTAACAAAAGACTAGCACTGAGCCATGGCCAATTCATCCATTATGAGGTTCAAACAAGCATGGCAAAAACGCAAATGCAAAATATATCTCAGACTTAGTGAAATTAACACTTGTCTGAAATTTTAGATCGTGAAGCCCTCTTCGGAGCAGCAAAACAACATGATACATGATCTGATTAAGAAGATTAAGAAAATGGCATGAAGCTACTCAACAAGCTTAACAAAAGACCCAAAGTGACCTGGGCCAAAAGGGTTCACAAAATATACTAACGGGCACACGAACATAGCTAAAACACAATCGGTTTTCAGACTTGGTGAAAACTGAGACATGCTGAAATATAACTCACGAAGGCATGTAAACGAGCTCGATGCACTCACTATGGTGCAAGTCATGGCAAGGCAAGCATACATCCATTAATAAGGCACAAAATGCTAGCTAGACATCGACTACAATAGCAGCGGCAAAATCGCAAACGAGTTGACGATCTACCCAGATTCACCACGAAGCAAAAGTAGAGCTCAATTGACTCAATCTAGGGTGCTCCATAATTTCAAACAAATACATGGATGGATAGAGCATAACAAGATTAACAAAACTCCTTTACTGATCATCCTCAAAAGAGGCACGGATCACTAGGAAACAAGTCGAACATACGGCATCATGAACTAAATAATCCTAGACTTCGCAAGCTTGCACAAGTCACAACACACATCCTAAAAATGCATGGGTTGCACCTCTGGAAAGAAGACAAAATTCTTAACAAAATATATGAAGGACTCACAGGTATATCATGCACACAATAATCATGGCAAAAATGACAAAAGTCTAGGATGAACTAGCAGATCTGACAATTAACTCATGAAGCCCTCTTCTAACAGCATTTCGGGAATCAAGCTGAACTCAAATGAAAATGATGCAATGTAAAGAAATGATGTACTCGTCGAGGCGAACATTTTGATATGCTAAATGTCCAAATCGGAGCTAGGGATGCGGAGATACGACCGGTCAAAGTATGCATAAAAATTAGGGTTTCGGGAGGAGAAAGTCAACCGAGATGATCAGATCTAGATCCATATCGGGGCTGCACTGTTCATCGGGCGCATTCTTCGAGGTTGGACGGCGCCGGAGTCGAGGGAGGAGGCCGGAGCAGCGGGGAGAGGCCGGTGAGGGGGCGGCCGGATCCGGTGGTGGCCGAGGCGGC
>NC_057800.1:77338130-77343271 GCF_018294505.1 Triticum aestivum
AAGGCGCGGGGGCGCGCGGCGGCTACGGGCTCGTAGGGGCCCGGCTTGGGCCTCCCGGGCCTTGGCGGCGGCTGGCGGCGGGAGCGCCACATGGCGGTGCGGGATTTGCGGGGCGGTGGCGGCGATTGTTGTTCGGCCGGCACGGACGTGTCCGGCGCGGCGCGGAGATCTTTTTTTTGGCTAGGGTTTCGGAGAGGGAGAGATCCGAAATGGAGGGGGGTGTATTTATAGGCATAAGTGGAGCTAGGAGAGTCCAAATGAGGTGCGGTTTTCGGCCACGCGATCGTGATCGAACGCTCTAGGACATGGAGCAGAGTTTGGTGGGTTTTGGGCCAAATTGGAGGGGTGTTGGGCTGCAACACACACGAGGCCTTTTCGGTCCCTCGGTTAACCATTGGAGTATCAAACGAAGTCCAAATGATACGAAACTTGACAGGCGGTCTACCGGTAGTAAACCAAGGCCGCTTGGCAAGTCTCGGTCCAATCCGGAAATGTTTAATCCCCACACACGAAAGAAAGCTAGAAATGACCACCAGAGGAGAACGAAGCACCGGAATGCAAAACGGACAACGGGGAAAATGTTCGAATGCATGAGATGAACACGTATGCAAATGCAATGCACATGATGACATGATATGAGATGCATGACAAAGAAAACAACACACGGAGACAAATACCCGAACCCGAGAAATAAATATAACCTAACACCGAAAACGGCAAGAGTTGGAGTACAAATTGGGAAAGTTACATCTGGGGCGTTACATGTGGCCTGTTTACCAGGGCTACCCTGCCCATCTTCCCGTTCATCTTGTTCATTAGCTATGGCAACGGGGTCTTCATTGTCTTCGGCACCTTCTGGAGTGTTATCTTCTCCTATGCCGGTGTTGCTGCCTTTGCTGCGGTGTGACTTAGAGCAGCGCCGCTGACGCCGGTGCTTGGAAGGTTTATCCTCAGCTGGATCTTCATTGTCATCGCCATTATTCTCCTTTGGTGCATCCACCATGTATACATCATACGAGGAAGTGGCCGTCCAGCGTCCGATGAACGGCGGGTTCTGGGCCTCTTCTTCTCTGGCATCATCGTCCATACCGTCGATGTCCTCGGAGTCGTAATCAAGTGTGTCGGTTAAATCCTCGACCGTGGCTACGAAGTGGGTGGTGGGTGGCAGGTGGAGAGACAAAATTCTTCATCGTCAGCCGCTAGTTCGAACCGGATATAGTTCAGCTGTGAGTCCTCTGCCAAGGACAGGTTCTTTAATGAGTTTAGCATGTCACACAAAGGCGAGTGCTGGAAGATGTCTGCGGCACTAAATTCGAAGATCGATAAATGATCAAGTTCAGCGTCCGCGGGCTCACATGATTCAGAACTTACGGCTAGGAACGAGTCCGGAGTTCTGGTGGCACGAGTATCGTGTGAGATCAAGTCTATGTGCGGCTCCAACGTCGCGGAATCTGTGGCCTCCATGGTGGGGTCAATCCTCCCGTACTTGGATGGCACAGTTTGCTATGGATCTAAGGCCAGAGCGGTTATGGGAGCTGTCGGATCACGGGTTCCGGCAAAACCCTTAAGGTTCGAACATTGGGGTGCGCGCGAAGATCTCCCCCCCTATCGCTTCGTGTCCTAACTTAGCCTAGATCTCACAAACTAACTCGACGAACTCGCAACACAAAGGACACAAGATTTATACTGGTTCGGTCCACCGTTGTGGTGTAATACCCTACTCAAGTGTGGTGGTGGTGGATTGCCTCTTGCGCTGAAGATGAACAGTACAAGGGGAAGAACAGCCTTAATGCTCCGTCCCCTGCCTATGGTGGTGGCTAGTCCTATTTATAGAGGCCCTGGTCCTCTCCCCAAATATTGAGCGGGAAGGGAGCCAACAACGGCCAATTTGAAAGGGGACAACTAGTACAAGCTATCCTGACAAAAGGTGGTCTTCGCCTGCCAAAGGTTCTGGTTGTGACGCCGTCCTGGGCTCCATGGTGACCTCCGTCTCGCCGTCCTTCTGGTCTTGGTCTTGTTGCACCAATATGGAAACCTTTGCTTGATGCCTCGGTACTCCGCGCATGCGCTTGCCCCCTTAGCACTAAAGAGGAAACAAGGACGTTGCACGCGCTGGCGCCCGCCTGGTCTCGATCGTCATGGCTCACGTCATGAGGACCTCGCGAGGTTTTCCTTGCCTTGATCTCTCCGCCCCTCGCGAGCCTGCCTGGAGACCAAGAAAGAAAGTGAAGCTGAACCCGGAAGACCCCAGCTACAGCAAGTACGTTATAGCAGGCACCCACCTCGACAGCAAATAGGAAGGTGAGCTCATCGACTTCCTCCGTGAGAATCGGGATATTTTCGCATGGACCCCAATGGACATGCCGGGTATCCCGAGGAAGTACGCCGAGCACAAACTCCACGTGCGCAAGGATGACAAACCTGTCTGCCAACCCCTGCGACATTTCTCTAAGGAGAAGAGAAGAACCATCGATGAAGAGGTTGCCAAGCTTTTGGCGGCCGGCTTCATCATGGAAGTGTTTCACCCCGAGTGGCTGGCCAACCCGGTCCTCGTCCTGAAGAAGAACAACACCTGGCGCATGTGTATTGACTACACCAGCCTAAACAAGGCCTGCCCCAAGGATCCATTCACCCTCCCGTGGATCGACCAAGTCATCGACTCGACCGCCGGCTATGAGCTCTTGTCCTTGCTGGATGCTTACTCCAGCTATCATTAGATAAAGCTGGACCCGGCCGACGTCTTGAAGACGTCCTTCATCACGCCCTTTGGGGCGTATTGCTACATCGCCATTTCATTTGGCCTGAAGAACGCCGGCGCCACTTTCCAGCGCTGCATGCAGAAATGCTTGCTACAGCAACTCGACCGCAACATCCATGTCTAAGTGGACGACATCGTGGTGAAGACCAAGCAGCTGTCGGCGTTCTGGGAACGGGGGTCCCCAGACTTGCATGCATGCGGCCCACGGCGTGGCTGGGCTGGCAGGTCTGTATGGCCTGTCTTCATCGACAAGGCATTCAAGACCCTCGTGAGGGGCCAAGCCTCGCAAGGCGGACGATGCAAGACCTCCTCAGGAGCGGCCTCACCAGGCAGGCTCGCGAGGGGCGGAGAGATCAAGGCAAGGCAAACCTCGCGAGGTCCTCGTGACGTGAGCCATGACGATCGAGACCAGGCGAGCGCCAGCATGCGCAGTGTCCTTGCTTCCTCTTTGGTGCCAAGGGGGCAAGCGCAGGCCCAGAGTACCGAGGCATCAAGAAAAGGTTTCCATATTGGTGCAATGAGACCAAGACCAAAAGGACGGCAAGATGGAGGTCACCATGGAGCCCAGGACAACGTCACCACCAGAGCCTTTGGCAGGCGAAGACCGCTTTTGTCAGGATAAGATGTACTAGCTGTTCCCTTTGAAATTGGCCGTTGTTGGCTCCCTTCACGCTCAATATTTGGGGAGAGGACCAGGGCCTATATAAGTAGAACTAGCCACCACAGTAGAGGGGACGGTCCTCATCTCACCCACACAAGTTCACCAAGCACAAGAACACCTCAACCTTAGGAGGCTATTCTTCCCCTTGTACTGTTCATCATCAGCCCAAGAGGCAATGCACCACCACCACAATGGAGTAGGGTATTACACCACAATGGTGGCCCGAACCAGTATAAATCTTGTGTCTTTCTGTGTTGTGAGTTCATCGAGTCCGTCCTCGAGATCTTAGAGAGCTAGGGCGTGGATTGATAGGGAGAAAACCTTCGCACGCACCCAGTGTTCGAACCTTGAGGGTTTTGCCGGAACCCATGATCCGACATTTGGCGTGCCAGGTAGGGGTGCGTCGTAGCTTCTCTTCCGTCGATCGGCGCTCCGTTGCCAGCACGCTTAGCCCACATGGAAGGCGCCCTACCACCGACTCCGACGGCCAGTGTTGACAACGGGGCCAGGGGCTCCGAGACCTGGCCCCTGCCCTACGTCGGGTGCAGTGGTTGGCCAAGTTCAAGCTGGAGATGCCACCGCGCAACGACGATGCGGTGGACCCGTCAGCTTTCCTGCTGGCATACGAGGAGGCCATCTTCGAAGCCGGGGGTGATGACAAGGTCATGGCCAACTGGCTTCCCATGGCCCTCGCCGGCGAGTCGCGCGCCTGGCTGCTCAACCTTCCTGGATCCACGGTGGCGTCTTGGGAGGAGCTCCGCGACCTCTTCACTGCGTGCTACGCGGCACCGGCGCACCACGCGGTCGCGGCCCTGCTACGCGGCTCACAGGCGACGCCTTCAGAGCGCCACATCAAGTCGTTCCTCTGCCAGATTGGTGCCTCTTCCACGCGCTCGGGGGCTCCGCCGGGCTGGGCCGCGCCTGAGGCTGACCTCACCTTCAGCTCAGAAGACCACCCCGTCACCACCACCAGCTCGGGCATGCTTCCGATGCTCTGCACGCCCACCATCTGCAACGTTGCCGTCACCAAGACTCTCATCGACGGCGTCGCTGGCCTCAACTTGCTCTCCATGGAGGCCTTCAGCCTTCTTCACGTGTCGCTCAAGTGACTCAGCCTTAGCAAGCCTTTCTCAGGAGTTGGTGGCGGCGCTGCCCGCTCCCTAGGACAGATCCGCCTTCCCGTCACCTTCGGCACACGTGACAACACTACAAAAAAAGACACATCCGTGACATTTTCGGCCGAATGAAATTTTTTTCTGTCATACATATGACACTTCTATGACGATAATTGTGACAAAACCCGGTATCATCATAGATGTGGTGGGATCCTACTTCTATGACAAAAAATCATGACATAAAATGGGCTTTTCGTCCTGGGCGGACCGGAGACGCAGCTGCATGACATTCTTTGGGCCGTCCATGACAGAAAAAAACCATGGTAGAAGCGAGGGCGAGGAAAATTTCGGGGAGTTCCCAGTTACGGTGGGAGGTCAGGGGCCGAGCGATGCGCGTTTCTCTCGTACACGTACGCATGTGTGTGCGAGGCATTGGCTCTAACTGAACCTGAGCGAGGCGTTGGGCTCTAACTGAACCCGAGCGATTGCACTGCAGGCTACGCGTTACTGAACCCGAGCGATTGATCGATGGCTGTTAACTGAACCCGATCGAGCGATTCCTTTGCTACTGCTGCTAACTGAAGCTGATCGATTGGATGAACAGTGA